>NW_028282295.1:0-45427 GCF_059751285.1 Brachycentrus maculatus | reverse complement strand
TGGTATGCCCAAATGCACGAGTATTTTGGAATTCGGTGGCCCATATGTATGCCTCCTAAGAAATATTATTCACAGTTTTTCTTTTATTGTTCCAAGGTATGAAATACTTTATAAACTAGATCTGATAATGCAGTACTATGCTGAACATGGTCATTATATTTGCTACTGAGATTTTTATTCACGCTTTTATAAATATTCATGCATTTGGCATAAAGTTATTTTGCGGAGAGCTTTCAATCGACTTGAATATGCCGCATATTATATAACAAGTTGCTAATCTTAAGTGTTGCGTATTATTTATTTATTAATTCCGATAAAACCTGTGCTACCCGCTTAAATCACTTTTTAATTGTGCTATGGGAAATATCTTTGTAGTTATTCTGTTCATTGACGAAATCTGCATTAATTGCTATTTTTTTGAATGTATTTATAAGCTTATGTGGATTAAATACAATCCAATAATATCATTCTATGAGAAGCCGTAATGTTATTGATGTTATTATGGATGTGGTTATGGATGCCGATGTGAATGCTTCAGATATTGTTGTTGATAAATGTTTGCATCGAGATAACATGTTAATCGCGAATATGCATTAAAAGAGAGCCAGCAGGAATGCTTCGTAATGAGAATAAACCGCCATTTTAATAGTCCATAGGAGCATCAATAATGGGGAAATGCAGGCTGAAGTTACATTACTATTTCATTTATTTATAAAATTTAAATTTATAGGATTATAACAGAGTTTCAATCATTATTGTCCACTTATTACTTTTCGGCTTTGACAATGTTCTTATTTTATGCATCGGATTTATTTGTATCTTCAGTCTTTGAGTGTACTTCTTATAAGGTTTCAACTTTGTTAACTTTTTCAGTTTCTTACACATTGTCATGATTCTGTTCAAATGCACATTCATTAAAATTAATATCTTTCGCGCTGACTTCCTCGTTTTACTCTTTCGCGCTGACTTCCCCATTTTACTCTTTCGCACTGACTTCCTCGTTTTACTCTTTCGCGTTGACTTCCTCATTTTACTCTTTCGCGTTGACTTCCTCATTTTACTCTTTCGCGCTGACTTCCCCATTTTACTCTTTCGCGCTGACTTCCTCATTTTACTCTTTCGCGCTGACCTCTTCGTTTTACTCTTTCGCGCTGACTTCCTCATTTTACTCTTTCGCGTATATTTCCTTACTTTATTTATTTTCTTGGCTTTCTTCACTCTCATCTCTTCCACTTTAATTTTCGTTTTCGTTTTCGTTTTCACATTCATCAACTGATTATTCCTGGCCGTTCCCTTTCTGCAATAAAATATCGAAGTATATCCTCTCAAGGGTAGAATTAGAAAAATAGTTCTAAAGTCTCCTTCTTGTGAGAAAGTATGTGACTTTACTTTTGATCTTCTCATCCGTTAGCAATAGATCTCTCATTATTTTTTCTCTTTTCTATTAAAGGAGCGGACTCCGTTATAAAATTTACAATGAATTAACGCTTCTTCAAGGTGGTTTTCCATTATATAGGGATTTTAAATTTTCAAACTACTAAGCCGCGCAACATAGCAGGCCGCTAATTCTTCAGTACTAAATTCTTGTTTCTCTGGAAAATATAATGTTTCCTCATGAATTATCAGCCTTTCTACTTAACGCATTGTGATCATGCAAATTTCATGAGGTTTTAGGTATACAAAATAACAAGTGGCGAGTTAATTGCCTTCTTCTTTATTTTTAACAGGATTCGATACGCTTGTTGAAGGCTTGGTGCATTATTTAAAATTCTATGATATTTTTAGCTTCGAACTAAACTGATAATAGATCGAAGAATTTTTAGAGGCAACGGAATTATTTAACCTTGTTCTGGCAAAGGTTGAAGGGATGCCGTATCGAGCTCTCTCGTGTTCTGAGCCTGTGCTATTGCCTATGCTTATTTTTCTTGAACCTGGTCAAATGCTAGGGATTTCACCATATATGAGATGCAAATTTTTAAGTTACCTATAAAACTTCTTTGACTTATTTTTTAACTGAAACAATCATTTAAGTTTCTTTGAAAAGTTGGAGACTAATTTCATGGATTGATTTATATTCTGTGGGCAAGGCATACATGGCGTCAACATTAGTATTGCTTGAAAAAGTCTTTGGCATGCTTCTATCAGAGATATTTTTGTTTTTGAAGTGAATGGCCGCCTGATTCGAGTTTTATAGGAAAAAAATTCTCATTCTATTTGATAGAATTGAGGCAAGTCCAATCCAGAATAGATTGGACCTTTTAGGCCAAGCTCATGTCGTCTCTGTAGCTACATTGTTTGGAGAGTTTTTATTTTATTTCGGGAGTCATCATGAGCACCACTTTTTGGTTACGCCCAATTTTCCTGAGCCGTCCGGCAGCCTGCATGAAACTGTCTTTGGTTAAGTTGAGGCCGAGTGAAACCACCGCACTCATGTCTATGTTCATTTTCATGTCTGCTCCGCGAGTACGGTACTCGTCGAATATGACAAAGGTTTCATGGTCCGGGATACTCATACCCTTTTTGACAAATTCCAAGTTACTCAATTGATAAACATACCATTGATTTTCGTGGCAAAACGAAATACCCTTGAACTTTTTATCTGTGTTGAATTTCTGGTGATTGCTAATCCACGGCACAATATCATTCATCAACGAGCTGCCAGCTAACAATGCGCCAGCATCCACAATCGAGCTGACTTTGTATTATTTGGGTAAATCGAAGATGGCTTCAATAAACCTTTGCCAAAGGAACTGTGAGCTATCTGAAATTTATTGAATTGCTAAAGTGTGATCGAATATCTTTTGGACCATATTTCCATCGGTGCCTTTAATTCGGTTGTTCGTTGATTCTTCGTACTGCAAATATTTCGGGAAAAGCCTGTGCAAGTCTTTGGTCCCTGAGAATCCGATCGAGGACTTTACATTGGAATGATCCCATGCGGAAGAAGTTATCGAAGTGAGGAATTGGCCCATATCTTCCGGAAATACACAGTTTCTGAGCCAAAACCCTATAAATTTCCTGTTCATTCTGAACACTTTGCACAGACGACTCATTTGTGTATAAGAGTCCATTTTGATTTCACCGGAATTTTCGACTCGAAGATAATCCTTATCCTCTGTGCTAAGGCTATCATACCAACTCTTATATATTCTGTTCTGCGCCTACAAATTTCCTTTTGTAATGTCCATAAGTTTGGAGAATCCTGCAATTATATTTTACTCGGTTAAGCCACTGCTATAATATGCCAAGTAAGTTAAGAAGATCGCGACATCTGGCTGGGCAAAGTCGTTTCTTTTCGAAGGAACATTCGAAGCTCGTATGGCACAGCTAATCTCTTTCCCGTTCTTTAAATTCGCTCTTTATCTGGAACACCGAAATTGACAGTACATCTGAGCAGCATACAGTGTTCGAAAATTCCATGGCCAAGGAGCCCTCGGATGTTATAAACGATGTTTAATTGCCCCTTCAGTTAGTTCGCTTTTCACTGACTCAGAAAGAGCAACTTCGTCATTTAAAATGTATTATTGAGACGAGCTATCGTTTGAGGGTTCAAATACTGCAAAGGCTCAATTACTCAGACTCTTGCGATTTAGAAAATAAGATATCGACGATTTTTGTTCGGATGTACATATTTATTGTTACTTTTTCATCAGCGGATGAGATAAGGCGAAGGCCTTTGGGATATTAGCTTTTCCGGAGAGAGTTTTTGACTCCTTCCATTGTTTCATCAAAAGCAATCAGTCCCTTCTTAAATAATTTCGAATGCAAGTCGCAGAATGCGTTTAAAAGTATTTCAGGGATCAAACACCGAAAGTTGATCTGATCAAGAGCAGTCTCTTCTCCTATTGAATACACGAACGATTTTTTTGGGGTCATTTGGGCATCTGCTTCGTCATAGATGTCGATACAGTTTAAATCTTTGAAGATGCTGATTTACTTATCGATATTGAAACCACCTTTGAGTTTTAAGGATGTCTCTCTCAGTTTCAGAATGTAGGAGTGCACACTCGACTGATCCAACAATATTATCATTCTCTCTTTGAAATACATCAGCATTCGGTGGATGGATAGCTGAACAGCTTGCTTTCGAGGCGTATTTCACGATTGAAGGGCAGTTAGATGACCGGAATATTGAATCCTGTTATGGAAAAGAACCGAAAGTAGTTAAGTTTCGACTACTCGAATATTGAAGTCAGCAGATTTATTCGGGGAGTGCTGTTTTTAAGATTTTCAGAGCCATAATGTATTTATAGAGCAATCATTGGGATGATTATCTGAGTCTTACCCTCTCCCATATTCAATTGCGATACTGTTCCATTATTCACTTTGCCATTCCCCAGAAGATGCTCGTAAGTTTGGTATTGTGAGATCCATATTTGCAGCTTCATTTCTGCCTAAAAGCACACCCAATACATTCTGCTTTAAACTTACTCCCTCGGACTCTCCAATTCTCTCAGCATCACAATTTTGTCAATTTTGCTCGAATCTTTTACATGTGTGCATATCCTTTAACAGCTGTCGATTTGAACAACCAAACAAAACCAAATTCTGAGCACTTTTGTTAAGGATGATTTTTGTTCGGGTGTGATTTGTGGAAAGAAGCGGGAAACTGCATTTTTGTCGACTGCGAGGCTAATCAATCAAAGTAGGAGATGGTGGGCAGGTAGCCAGTCATAATGTCAATATTGTTTGGCTGGCAGTCGCACACTTAATCAAAATGGTTTCGATGGTGCTCTTCGCACGCCTCAGTTTACTTTTATGATCCTAAAATTTTCGAAAATCTTCGGCTGAAAACTTCAAACGCTAATTCTGGTACAGATCTTCAAGGTATGCAGAATAACTGCCCCTTGAGCTCATCCATAACCTCCGTTATCAGTTGGTTTTGGACGATACTTAGTCAAATCGATAGGGCAATTGACAGACTCTGCTGATTTTATTGATAAATCAATTTGGCCCAGAAGCTGCTTTTTGAAAGATTAATAAGATTTCAAACATGACGAACATTACTCCAGTTTAGCGTGGTATTATTAGGCGAAATCGAATCCAAAAGGTCTCACTTTTTGCCATTTATGAATTTTAACTTCTTCTAAACATGCGTGGTTGTTTAATTTTAACCCCTAAAATAGCACATAGAGACTCGCTGATATGTTACCGAAAAGGAAGGTGACCGAGGCTAATTTTTTGACGGTAAACAGATAAGCATTTACTTATATAATCCTCATAAGCTGGAAGAGATAACTTTGTAGCATATTTCTTAGTATTTAGTTCGTGAATTTATGACAATTATTTCGTCATTAATAGCAAGCCATGACAAATTAGAGTGAGCGTCTAATTCTTATTGAACTCAGCAAATTTTTGAATTTGATTCAGAATTTTCATTTAGTTTGAATTGAGAGAAGTGTTGTTTAGGCAAGATTGCATTACATTAATAGAATACTCAATTGGGGTTAGTTGATGTTTGGGATGACCTTACCATTATTAATCTTTGCCAGGATGGCTGCAAGGTACATTGTCGTTCTCTATTGTTTCCAAACAGCTTGTGAAAGTGGTCATGAACTTCGAAAAAGTAATAAGATAGTTTAGCTGTTGAACTGTCAGGAAATGGCTTCTGAGAGTTATATATAAAAATATTCCGGAATTATTATCCTTTTTAGATGGAAGGAAACCGAGAGTTCATTCACATAGTACTTTTCAAAAACAATTGATGCGACAGTGTTGATATTCCAAGGCACATCGGCCCCAGATGAGGGAATTCGGAGACTCTGTAATCTTGGAATATCTAAGGAAATAAGCCTTCGTCCTTATGAATAAAGAATAAATCATATCGATGCAGCCAGAACTTCCTCACTTTCTATGTTGTCTCCAATTATATGATATAGTCAGGGTATTCGATTTGAGAAAGAATCTGATATGGTTTCGTGTTATAGCTTTGTTAGGGCCTGAGGATGAGTGTATTAAAAACTGACTGTCGCTTGCATATTTAGTTCAGCGAAGATTTGCAGTGTTGTTTGGAGATGATATGCGCTGATTCAACTTCATGAAAACTTAGTTATAGAAGACTACTAATCCCACTTCACACATTTAATAGATTTTAGGCTTTCTAAATACTATGCATTTTCTTTTTTCGCAGATCCATGGCAAATAATTTTGGCTATACAGTTTGGGAATATTCAGCTTTTGGAAGATGTCTGCTTTGTTGATCAATTTCCAACTCTATTCGTAATTCCTTGTTTCGGATCGAATGATCATACTTAATGCGATTTCTATTTTTTGCTATTTTTAATAATACCCAAACTCGAACAGCACTTTTTCATCGCTTTAGATACTCTTCTCAAATAAATCATTGAAATTCTTCATTGTTGCGAATGATAGTTCATTCTTTGACTGATGAGTTTCGAAGTCTCTGGCTTCAAATATCTGTTTATAAGATACGCTGTTTTGATATCAATAGGAACTTTTGATAGGGAATGACCATTGATTAAAATTTGACCAGATTTTAAGTCAATGTCATATGTATTATTGTGATCTTCTCCGTGGAAAGCGTAAGGGGTTTCTTTCGAATTATATGCCCATTTGCAACCTGCTTATATATTGATACACACTCTTGGCACAACCTTCGTCAGCAAATTCGGAGATTCGTTGAAGTACGCAAGGACAGCATTGATATTATTTTATATTGCAGTTTATTTAATGTGAGCAAACTATTTCATCACTGTTGAATAGTTGTTTATAAGGTATATCGAGGCTGATTTCACTGCTAAAAGGAGGTTGATTTATAAAAATTCCCCAGCTATTGAATCATCCTTTGCAATTATTGGCTAATAAAAACAACAAAGACCTGCAAAGCAAAGATAGCTTTGGTCAAACAGTTTGCATTGTCTTGAGTTTCATCGAGATTAGACTAATTAGACTCATTATTGTTATCTTCCTCAATTAAGCTGTATCGTATAAGAATCTTTTGTATAATTTCACGAAATAATTGATGAGATTTAGGCTTTTAATTTGGGACAGAGACATCAAAATAGTGAGAACAGAACTTCGACAAGCCGTGATGCTATGTTATTTGAAGAGTAGGGAGAAATAGGCCCTAAAATAGGCAGGGACAAAAAGTCTTATGATATCCATTATTGTGTATAGATGCTCAAGAATTTAGATATGTATTCTTTTATGCTGCGCGCGATGTCTGAAGAGACAGAGTCATCACAGAAGCTCACATCGCCTTCCGCTCGAAGTAGGCCAACTGTCTTCCAAACGATATTGATTGGTATAAGTCTGTCGAGTTTACAGCATTTATTTTCGAGTTCCGACTCATGAGTTCATCCAACATTACGGGGTTTGTGTGAACATTCCAACTCTGATGCTGGTTAATCCGATATAGGCCTAAATATCGATATGTTTGGGCTTGTAGCTGCTCAAATATGCATAAATTGAATGCTATCTAATCTAGTTTGCAGGCTACTATGGATCGACCAGCTTTTTCTGATAGTATTTTTATAACCAGAGTTTTGAATTAACACTATTTGCCTAAGTCATCATTTTAAAATCAATGGGAGCATATCCGTTTTTATCCCATTTTATGGCTACTTTCTCATCTGCGTATATAGTAAGTATTTAGACATCCTCTTATTGATAAGCATTGAACATAAACTTTTCTGTTTTATTCAAATGGTATTCTATTTGTAATTTGTTGCTGGAGCAAAGAGTCGCTGTATATAATTAATCTTCGCCTTCATCTGAATAAGAAATCTGCGAGAATACGAGTATTTTGATCAGTTAAGTGAGCTCTTCAGACATGTTTTCAAAGAATGCGTGAAATTGAACATTTTATTTAGGAATCAGCGATTTGATTTAATGTGAATACTTTTTAAGATGAGATTTCAATCTTTATTGGTAGCTTTAGAGTATCTTGCAACGATCACATTATACTTTTCTTGTTTTATTAACAAATCTCATTCGACCATATGAGTATTCTTGCTCTGAATACTGCTACATTTTGCAGTAACAATTTTTTAATTATATTTTGGTTATGCTATTTTAGAGTTATTCTCTTTATTTGTGGAATTTTTTAATAGATTATTTTAACTCTTCCTGCTTTTCGTGTAGAGCATTTATTTTTTTTTATGCTGCCTTTTTTATGAGATCACTTTGAGAACATACCTGCTCAAGATACTTGATATAATTGTAATGACCTACACTAAAATCAAAAAAAGCTATTTTTTTAAGATTTTTTTGGTAGTAGGCCATCAGACTTTTTGCCGTTCTTCTTGCTTTGTAACTTAAACTGTTGAAGCAGGGGAATAAGCTGGCGATCTTGTTTGGAATCCTAAAATTACCAACATTATAAATAGAGCCTCGTTTGTCGTTCTGATAGACCTCAAATGCAATGACTGATATCAATGCCTTCATTAATTCCATGTGGGAATGAAGTTGGGCTTGCAACACCCTTGGGTTATTCAATTGTATTTCGGATCTCATTTGTTCGCAGTACTTCTCCAGAACATTCAGTAGAGAACACTATTTACTTTTCATATCGACCACGCTCACCTGAGAAAACATATGAGAATCCGTTTGTGAAAATTCATTTATGCATATAGTAAACACACAGTCCTCCACAACTCTCGCCCATCGAGACTTAACCATTTTCTTCGCTAATTAGACCAAGTCCGGGAATATATTTCTGACATTTATGCTTAATTTAAGTGTCTTAACTAAATTCTATTTATTCCTGTTGATTGTTTTTTGAGCAGGAATGAAGTCATTTTTATTTAAAGTAACTTTGTAAACAGGCTGCTTATATGCCATTTCATTAAAGGTGAATTTTGTATTTTTGGCTGTACGCGCGTCCTGAATCGAGTCGTCTATCGATTTTTTTATTTTTCTCAGAATGGCTTCTGCTTTTTCTAGGATGAAATATTCGTTGTCGAGGAAGTTTAGCTCTTCGAAATCAGCTCGAAGCTCTTTCAGACAATTGTATAACTAATATTCGGTAATACTCTTCTCGCGGTTCATGGAATTAACTTATTTGTTCAGTAGAGCCATTTTATATCCGCACTGAAGTGCTGATATGAGATTATTGTTTGCACTTAAAAAATGCACAAATGACCAAATGGTTGAGTATATAACGTCAGGTTTCGTAATGCCTATATGCTGCCCAACATCGAGCGTACCTCCTTTTGAGATTATTGTAATAGGCTCCCTCTATTTCTTTTTGGAATTTTATTAAGGTTCCTACCAATTCATCCGATGAATAGCTTCACTTACAACCTATGATAACCAACTGGGGGTATGATGATTCTTCTTCTTTTTTAAGTCTTTATCGGTTTCAGTTTATCTTTTAATTTTGGTGATAGTTGATATTAAGTTTGTGAGCACAGTGTTAATCGATGAGCATGCGTCATAAATCTTTCCATGATGAAGAACTCTGTAACTGTTGGAGGGAATGGGGAACATCAAGCTTTTATCCGATTTTGGTGTGATTCCAAGTTCCCATTGGGTCGAAAATGTCAGATAGACATCTGGTTGCGACTCATAATTTTATTTTATCATAACAATCATGCATCCGAATTTAAAATCCGTCGCAAACTTCATAGACTCGAAGGAGAACTTTTCGTAGAGTTGCCGAAGCTTTTCTTCGATAAAATTGTTGAAGGGAGAGTCTGTTAAATTTTAGACCACTTTTTTGAAATATGCTTCAATGCTTCTTAATGTAAATGATGAAAATTAAGATGGGTTGCCTTAACTTTGCATTTCTTGGTTACCGAAAACGTGAGTAAATGCCATTTTAAGAATATTGGAATGGTTGTAGGACTACTTTTAACTGTCGGCTTCAATCATTGTGAAATAATAATATAAGATACCGGAGTCATATCTTAATTAATATATAGTGTTTAATTAAATTTTATTGGCCTTATTATAGTGTGAAAAATCCCAGACCAAATTTTCGAGGAATAATAAATATATAAAGCCTCTAAATGCCTAAAAACAATAATGAAGGCTCGGCTCTATAAAATGATGATTTTTATTCATATTTATTATTATTATGAATCTATTGATACAATTCTAATAGTCACTTTTCATTGTTGAAAATGCAAATACACCTATAATAATATTCATAATTATGCTATCTTATTGATGATTATATATGGCAATAAATTAATTATTAAATATCAAATATCAAATTAAGCTCATTTATTTATTTAATGTTTGCGCCAATATTTCCTGATATTAGCAAAATATTGCAATCGCTATTAATTCTGGTTCACTAGGATTCTTTATTAGCTTGGGTTAATGAGAGCTACAAAACTCATACAATGAAGAAACTAATATTGTTGCTCATAAACTACGGAAAATTTATCAGCCCATTATTAAACTGTTGATACTTAGAAATATTATAAATACTTAGAAACACTTTATAGTGATGAATCATTCTTGTATAGAATCAATCGGTGGCATCAGACGAATCGCTCCATCTCTTTTCCTTATGATTGTCTGCATTATTACTTTGTCCCATTTTTTAGTCTTTCTTTTAATCCCTAAAGTCGCACGTAACTTACATAAATGCGAAAGCTTAGGCAGATTCATTTTCATAAGATAAATGATTTCTGAGCTTGTGTCTATTTTCTTGAGCTCTTGGCTAGTGATCCAGGAAGCATTATCCTTCAAATCATTGATTAAATTATCGTCTATGAGTAATCGGATGCTTACTAAATTGAAGCTTGTGAAGCATCTGAGGTAGTTTTCGTATTGGGCAGATGCTCATTATTTTATTGTGTTCTATGTGATGATTTTTGTACATAGGTTCAAGTTCTATAAATTCGGCATATAAATGCAATGCAGAAGTTATATCGATTCTATAGAATTCCGATCCAAGGATAGTGATTGCATGAATAGGAATCGTATGCCTGATATTTATTTGATTATTTCGGGCTCGTTGTTCCACCCTAGCCTATAATTCATGTGATTGTACCCAGCCAGAGTCCATTCCCGACATTCCATTCCGAAATTAAGAGACAAAAGTGTTTCAGCTCGTATCTTCGCCATTTCCCAGCATCTATGAACACATTAAGGCCAATCAGTACCTAGTAGAATGTTGCCTTCCAGTCCTGGCATATTTGAGGGAATCAATGAATCCAAGATTTCCGGGTTATATATTTTGAGAGCGTTTGTTTTGTATGTAATGTATTCAGCTTATTTACAGAAACAAGACTGACATCCCTCACATGATCCATGCCTGCCACCCATTTCCTTCTCTAACTTGAGTTTAAATACGTATATAATGAGTTAGTATCATCGAATCAATATTCAGTAAAAGCGTGCCATATTATAGATAACATTGGTTTATAATTGTTTTATTATGAAACTGCACAATCATTCTTGGCCTCGAGTCATTCATGAGTCATTCACTAGGAGTAGCAGAAGAGCCATTCCCTTTATTTACTTAGAAGCTAGTAAGAATTGCAGCTCTCAAGTAATGTAATTCTTCCCTCAGGTTATTGTTCTGATGCTATAAGTTGCTGATCTTCAATTCGTACATATTCTTTAAGTGCGAGGGATTTGATTTGGATGAAATTGCCTTGCTGTCTCCAAAGTTGTTTTCCTGAGTTTACTACATCATTTGCTCTTCCTTTAATTAATTTTAAAGCATTTTCGATCCCGAACTCAATAGCAATGATTGATGATTTTTTAAATCACAATCGATTTCTCTCGAGTATTTCTGCGTATTTTGAGAAGTCACTGACAGTTCTTGGTACTGAGATAAAATGTCAGCTCTCAGATGCAGTTTCCATGGAATTGGAGCATGTCGGCTATTTCGTGAGCTTCTCACTTCGTCTAGATCGTAGTTTTCAGGTGAATACTAAAATGAGTTTCCATTTCCAGCATCACTCATGCCCACACCCTTATTGAATGGCTCTAGTTCGTATCTTTTCCTCGAAGGAAACAATTCCCCTGATTTACTATTTTTCAAAGTGTTATTCTTGTGCGGATATACATGGTTGAGAATTCCGTTTGATTTGTATCTGTTGGTAGTATGTTCCTGGGTTGGAAATTGATCGTGAGTACTGCGTACGGGATAATTGTTGTTACTTTCTGGATAGAGAGCAATGTAGTTGTAAACAGTCGGTCGATGTCGATGCATTCCAATCGAAATTATAAGTTAATTGATTAAATTTATTATTATGCTGCAAATAACACAACAGATTGTAACCAATTCATCATAACTAAGATAAGTTTGTTGCTTGTTTTATTAAATTTATTAACTTATTATTTATTTATTTTATCGTAATACATGCAAATATTTTTAATTCGCCAATACTGCTTAATTGAGGAGTTTAAACCATGGACAATCGAAACCACGGAGCTCCCAACTAATTCGAGTCCCATCATAATGCAACCCTATCAACCATCAAATCCTCGAGGACTAAATTGAAATGACCATCTACAACTATTAACAGATTCTCCAAACTTAGAAAAAGACATCGGCAGACCGCTCATAATTCTTGCTTTATTTGATACAATCTTTGAGGAATAGGCACATCTAAGAATTAGACAATGTTACCCAACAGCTACAGCAAGCCGAAGGCGAAAGAGAACAGGCGCAAACGATGCAGAAACAAATGGAAAACATTGGGGATGGGCTTGACCAATTGTATAAGAAAGTAGAAGGCTGAAAGAAACCAATGAGAATCTCCAGAAATAAATGTAATACCAATAAAGCAAGGAAAAATAATTGGATGAAGAAATCGATAACAACGAAAAATAACTTAACTAATGCAGGTTCAAGGCTGACGAGTGGGAGAGGATTAAACTAAAATGGAATCGTCAGAAGAAGTAAATATTGGAGCTTATCGAAGATGCTGAACACGATGCTGCGACTCAAGCTGATGGTAATTCAATAATTATTTGTCAGTAATTAGGCGAGGATATATAAAATTGTGAGCATTGCCGACAGGAAAAAATAGAACACTTGCGCAACAAATATAACCAAATCAACAAAAATGCGAATTGATTTGAAATAAAGCATCTAAGCAAATATATACAATATATTGCATTCATATGAATTAATTGATAATGCATCGCATAGGCTTATAATCATATTGAATTATTACTGAATTATATACGTTTATACGTTTAAAAACTGAATAAACAGTATGCTTGCGTATTAGGGGTTGGGTGGGGTTGGGGTTGGGGTTGGGGTTGGGGTTGGGGTTGGGGTTGGGGTTGGGGTTGGGAGCCAACCAAGAGGGATGCATAAGCTAAAATCTTACTCTTGCTTCTCAAGAGAGTGGTCTCTCGAAATATTTCTAATAATTTTGAGACCATTCGAAGATACGGCAATAATAAATCGAAAATGGTTCAAACTATCTACAGAGTCTGCGAGAGATATGCCTTTTTGTATCAGACAATGGCATGGAATAAATTAAGACAGAATGTTAGACTGTACAACTCCGAGGAAAGGCTATTCAAAAGCGTCATGACTCTCTCAAAGAGAATTCAGTTAAATGTTAAAAAGTTCGCCCTTTAGGAAATTAAGAAGCAAATGTACGAAACAAACAGCTCAGCATTCATACAAATATAAAAATCAAAGAAACAGATTATGTTCAACATCTTCAACAAGATCGTCCAAAACAAAAAGAAATTGACATGGTCGAAAATATAAAACTACATAATCTACAAAAAACAAAGGAAAAGAGTTATGGTAATTGCAATGATTGTAAAGAGTGCTGAAAGAAGACAGTTACTAAAGGCATGGGTAATGATAATTCTGTAAAGTGGTAAAACAATTGTTGAGAGTTCGAACCAAAATGAAGAGCTGCACTTGCTAATTCAGGATCTGAAAGTGCAGGTTTAGAATAAGAATATGAACATAACAAGGCTGCAAGAATAGATTAACGATTTCAGACAAAACAGCTATCAAGAGTAACAAAATAGTTACTCCCAGAATTTTTATTACCAACCTGCAAACACTACATCGATCAAAAATGTTATAAGTTCGAGATCTTTGAGATCAAGCCGTCAGCTGAATTCTAGTTTTGATAAAGAGTCGAACGATGGAAGCATTGGGAGTATTGGCAAGGATATCAGCTTTAGCTCCTTATTTGGGGGATCGTTCGCAACCTATAAATCGAAAGGAGCGAAAAGACCAAAAGACTGTGATTGCTAGTATAGTGTAAAATACGATAAATACAAAGCTGCTGCAGAGTCATATAAAAACCAACTTGAAATAATAAAAGCAGAGCTCGAATTCACGAAATAAATGTATGAGCATATGGAAAATGAGATGAAAGGATGTGTTGGTAATGACGAGAAAGATAGGAAGATCGAGAGATTGCACTTATAAATTAAATAGATGCACAGAGATAGAGAATCATTGAGGGATAAGGTGGCAAAATATGAAAAATATGTCGGCAAACTCAAAAGCGAGTTCAAAATGAAAATTTAGGAGATCTATCGAAAAGTTAAAAAAGGTAATTGAACCAAATTCTCATTTTTAACTAAGCCAATTATCAAATCATATTATTTTATCAAATGGGCGGCTTTAAAATACAGACTTAATTCTAATTCTGCCATTATTATGCTTATAATTCAAATCCGCCCGCCGTCCCATTTATGTGTTTACTGTATAAGTAACAATAAACAACCCTATGCTTAGTTTGTAAAGCTAGACATAGCTGTAGAGGATCTTATATGCTTATAATTTCGCCATAAAAATACATAGTTATATTACTTATTCCCACTATCCACCTTTCATCCTCATATTCTCCCTCATCGAAGTTATTTCCATCGAAAAATTAAAAAAATCCGAAAACACATTAAAATTAATACAAAAAAAGAAACAAACCAATATAATAACTCTCTCTAAAACATTAATACACAACAATAAAACAACACAACTCAGCATATGAGCCCACATTAATAAAGTACATGTGTCAAGTATTACACTTATTATAATAATAAAAAGTAGAATACACATGCAGGAGAACACATCAATCTCGCATTTAGTCCTCACCATAAAATAATAATAAGCAATTTAATAAATCCTGAACTAAACATCCAGTCAATAGTCATAACAATTCTCTGAATAAAATTGCCATTGCATGTCCGAGGAGGTGGCGAAACTTGATATTTAGCTTGAGGAGATCCTGAAATAATCTGAGAAGAGTATTTACAATGAGTATGAATTTATGGCCCAGCAGCGGTTTAAGCGCAATCGCTAGGCTATTAACTTTGACGAAAGCAAGAGCGAATTGGCGGAATTGTTTGGATGGACCTCCATGGAAAGATAGACAAAGTATAAAACTGAACATTACGAGTAATTCCTGGAAAAAGAAACAAACTAAAATTAAATTACCAGTGGCGAAGGAGACTTCTAAAGCAAAAATAAGTTAGTTGGAAACAATCCTCAGAATTAGTATCAAACTGAATTTCAGGATTATAACCAGAATTAATTTAATAGCTCTCACCATGAAGAGTATCCTCAAAATAACCGTCTCAGCGAGAACTATAGCGTGTTTGATAATGTCTATGCCGCAAAGAACAAAAATTATTAATAAAATAACAAAACCAACAATCGTAGTCATAAAAACAACCATCAGATATCAAGATCAAAGACCTATAATTTTAACTATAAATAAACCAATAATGGAATATCCTCGCAGTAATCAAGCAATAGTTCAGCTGAAGAGTAAGAAATCTAACTCGGAGCTAAACTTAAATATTTTTCACTACCATAGATACCATTATCACAGCCTCTCTACATACTTGACCAGTTCGAACAAGATAGGCTTTTGCGGAAACAAGAAGAAAGCTAACAAATTATTCGATTGGATTAAAAATACCCAAAAATTAACCTATTACCTATGCTGAAGCATCAATACCCTATTTTTAAGTTTCGTGACTCCACCACAAATAAGTATCTCAAATATCATCGTTATAGTCTCAATGACATCACTGCGGGCATTGTAATATATTTGTTATGTAGACTGTCGCTTTGGGTAATGATAGTGCTAATGTGTGGACCTTCCTCGCGATTGCTGATCATATATTTATATTTATGGGGTAAAACTGGAAGGAGCCGGTCTCCATTGTGCCGCAAAATGGCAAAGATATTACTTTCATGGCTGTTTCGCCATTAAATAATAATCTGGCTGTTGCCCTTAAAGATGAGATTGTTGTTTACTCGATTAGAAAGGACACGGGTTTGATCCTTGTCAAACATTTTTGTGAACTCAAGATTACCAGTATCTGCAAGCTGATGATCTATCAAGACAATCCCATCAGGATTGCATATTTGGACAACTAAGAGACAGTAGGGGGACTTTCCATCGATAAATCAATGTTCTTCACTCGAGTCAACACGCAACAAATCCCATTTGATATGGAGGTGATCCTCGATATGGATGTCCTTGTCTATAACAGCAATATGAACATCATTGCATTGGCATCTCGCTCGTAAATTGCACTATACACTCTTGAACCAAATATCTCCCTACTGATGAAAAAGCAGTTAGTGGGTTAAACAGCAATGGATGTCAAAGTTCGGTGGCGGGTCACTGAGAAATTAAAGAAACCTCAGCTGTTCATCTCCTCAAAGAATAAAGTATAAATATTCAAATTCTCACTCTTCTAACAGATGAGCAATGACAACCCTCAACAATACCTGAACCAATTACATCAGCTCTTAAAAATATCAAACGAATAACAAATTCTGTAGCCCCATCTAATTTACTACAACCACTACGATATTCGTGAGATGGAAATAATCAGCGAGACTCACTTACTGTTGAGGTCACATGAGAACATTGTTGTGGTTGCAATTCACTCATCCCGTCCTCCATAGAAATATAGGAAAATATCGAGTAGTTCCACGAGATGTTCGAAACTGCAATTGTCTATATTAGTTAGGAGAGGTAATCACGATTGTTGCACTCGAGTCATAACGAGCTGCTATACTACAGCAATAAAGATGCAAATAATCTGAAAATTGCCAAACTTAAAACTATCAATGAATATCTCGATGAGCTCATGCTCCAAAACTCATGCTACAGAGAAGCTTTCATTTTGTTGATTTTGGTCTTTAAAGGAGTGAACTATTCATTCAAGTTCAACTACAAAATCGAAGATCTATCCAACTGCATATTCTCGGCTATTGACTGTACCATATCTTCACTATTGAACAGCATGGATAATTCGATTATTTAGTATAAAGTAGGTTGGATCTGTCAGTTGGCAGTTTAGACCAAAAATTAGAAGATGCTATGGAGTTCAGTTTACAAGAAACTTAAGGATAAAAACTATCATTATATACTATTTGATTTGCTGGAGTTGTTTGTACTTAGGGATCAAATACAAAGTATGCCAGAACACATTTTCTTCGCTTTTATTGACTATGAGTGCGAAAATTAGAGGGATTCAGTATTGTAGAAGATAATACTCAATAACACCGAACCATATGACGGCAGCAGACTGATTACGCTCCTACACCAAAAATAAAGATACTACATTCAGTTCTTTTTATTCTCCAAAAGTATCATATCGGATGAGCCAGACTTCTATACTCCATTCGTAAAGGTTTTCTCTGCATTTCAGAGTTACCTCACAAAGAAGAACAACGCCAAGGCTGAGGAAACCGCCATGATATGCTACTGGTATATCCGTAAATGTTTTAAATTTGAACAAATACCCACAGGCAAGATGAATCTCTCAGAAAAGAACTCTATTGTCACTACGTTTCTCATCCAAGCCCTCTAGCCAACGTTTACGACCAAATTGCGGAATTCAATTTTAAAGTATTTTTAGAGTCATATCTGTTGTGTTTCATTCAAAGTTAGTTCAATCTACTTATCGAAGAGAACAACAAATATCTCTACAATAAGTATCAGTAGTATTTCCCAAATATTAGCTTTTAGTAAATTACATTGGCAAAGCAGCTTAGGATCACCAATGCGATCTAATTAGAAAAGGGGATAAGATTTCATGAAATAATGCTGAACCATTTGAGTAAATCAATAAACATCAAACTGGACAGCATTCTGTGGAGCCAATTTCAAGCTATTGCCTTTTATCATACCCGATGTGAAATCGGCTTTGATTGCGTGATCGACATACTGATAATTCTATTCGAAAATAAAATTGAAAAGCTGTCATTGGAACTGCCTGAGAAAATGTACAAGCCTTCGGTCGAGTAAATATAAACTGAACTCATTCTGTACATCAAGCCTAAATTGCTCGAGAAGAAGGATAGGTTCTATATTAATAAGCTGCTTAGCTTCTCAGACCCCAACATCAACCATCTGCTGCACCGAATCGACCAAAAATATAAGATGGCCCTTGAGAGCTATCTGGCAACCAAGCCAGTAGAGAAACTGATTCCGTTTATAGGAGAGCTGCTGTAGGAAATTGTGAGACTCGGAGAATAGAATAATGCCAAATTCATGAAGTAGAAGAAAATATTGTAGGTTAAATAGTTCCTCGCGAAGAACATAAACTTACTTTTCAAAATGAATAAAAGATAAGCATTGAATATTTTCTATTAAATCGGATAAACCTCGCTCACCATTTACGCACACATAGAAGAGCAGATGGCCTAAAAAATACACTTCCTCACTGCTGTTCTCTAAAAGTTCGTCGATGAGAACTTCAAAGCAAGTAATACATCTCCTTATCCATAGAAGATAAGTTCTTAGAGGACCATCTCGCCGAAGTCTGTGCTCTTAAGGATAAGTAAATGCTGAACTATTTAAATAAATTTTATTATCCGTTAGATAAATCAATAGCCATTTGCGAACAGAAGGACAATCTTTTAGCCAAGGCTATTTTTGAAGAGAGGTCAGGTTTGATTACATAAGCATTCATTTCCTATGAGAGGCTGATCAAGAAGTTAATTATGAACAAAAAATAGTCTGAAAGGAGGATGCGCAAGAAAGTCAATAAGTATATAAATGAGTGTATTCGGCTGTGCAAGCTCTTTTCAGGAGAAAATAGTGCAGAGAACTTCTGGCTACGAATCCTTCTGTTTATTAACGGGTTCATTCGATCCAACCACCAGCACAAAGTCTTCTTGAAAGTTGAATTCGAGAGAATGCTCCAACTTGTATTGAATGTGATGTTCGATTTCTTGCCTACAGTCCTCCTCATTGAGTTTTTCACGAACAAAAGCGATAAATTAGAACTATCTCTCGTCAAATAATTCTCCATTTACTCCAATTTGTTCATCTTGATTCGATTCGACATTTCACTTGCTCGAAAAGTTGTTGATGTCTGCAAGATGGATGTGAAGAGTAATCGAAAATAAGCTTTAGTTTCACGGGTACACTCTCCATAATGTAGAAAAAAGGTTTATTATCAAAGGCTTAATGTGATTTCTGCAAGAACCCACTCCAGGAATAAACTAAGGCAAATGTATACAACTGTGGACATTCTTTCCATACAATCTGCCATGAAGACCCCTACAGATGTTTAACTTGCTATTATTAGTCCGATAACTCGATCATCTCTAACAACATATTCGGACAAGCAATGAGAAGAAACTCCGAACAATTATAAAATCTCTAACAATAGAAACAAAATCGCATACTAATGAGTAAGTTAAAAATAAATAGTCAAAATATTTATGTAGAGAATGCATACACAGCTCTACTCGAATCCAGAAGAAAGAAAATGAAATTATACGATTACAATGCATAGCAAGTCGAAAAGTTAGTCCTTGAAACAATATATACAGATGACTATTTTCAATGATCGATTTGTTATTATTCGAATGAACATGATAGCTTTGGCAAATTGATAATTAGTGAATTTGTTTGCATTTATCATGATTTCAAAATAATTTTAGTGGGATTATTGTAAGATGTCATATTTCTTGGCTATTTTAATAAAGGAGAGTTTTGTTGAGCAACACATGAGCTGAATGTATGCGAGAAGGAGTTGATATGCAATTTTTCATTAATATAGTCACATGACTGACGAATATAAATTTTATCCTTCAAAAACCATTTGTTATGATTGTATTTGCAGAGTATGCGATGAAATAATGGCCTGGCCTTATGATTATTCTGGCATTCTTTCACTTTTTGCGTAAATTGGAGAGTCTTATTCGAATTGAGGATAATTTTAAATGCAGAAAAATTCTGGTGTTCGATAAATCATTTCGATACAAAATTATGTTCAATAATTCCCAAGCAGCCATTATTAGTGAATCATAAATTCTTGACCAGACTCGGAGGAGGCGAACTCCCTCTCGCTATGCTACCAGCATTAAAGAACTAACAAAAGTAGCAACCTTGATTATTTTTAGATGCACGCCAGATCTTCAAAAAAGTAAAAGAGTGGATCTTCAAATGAAGATGAATCGCCCTTGAATTCCAACAATTAGGGTGATCGGAACAAAAACATTTACTGCCAGCTTTAAGGGAGAGCAAAAAAGGTGAAATTGACTGTAATTATTCGTAAGCCTGCGAAGCCCCTTCCAAAGATGAAAAAACTAGTGTCCACAGTCAGCATCAAAGAAAGCGAGAAACAGAAAGATAAGGAAACTTTCCCGAAAAGCAATAACAATAACAGCTTGCTCGACACTTTGCTGCAGGTTGTCCAAAAAATCCAAGATGACGAAAGCGATGATAAAAAAGAAGAAGCCAACATCAATGGCCCAACAATACAAAATTCCCAGCCTGAACCTCGGCGCGAATATAAAATCCGAAAGTAGAAGGAAGAGGAAGAGAAATACTTGCGATATTATGAGAAGTACCAAGGAATCGTCGAAAAAATATAGGACTGCGAAAGATAATTAGTCCTTATTTGAAAGTAATGCATACTTCTTGATATCTACAAAAATAATTATAATTGCGATCTTAGAAATAGCAATGAACAGAAATATAAATTGGATCACTGTTTCATGCTTCACCATAAATATCTGAATTATATGAAATCCACAGTCTTTAGCCAGTGTAATGGCAAACAGTGATAGTATGCCAGAATATAATAGTTGTTTTCATCTTTTATTTACTGTGGGTAGCGATAGTTCGGTTATTGTTAGGTGAGGTCACTCAGAGATTTCAATGGTCGAAATGGTGTCATCATTCGCGATACTGCCTGCGAAACCATTCCTAGTTTCCCGCTGCACGTCCACCCTGATATTTTATAGAAGTACACTGCTTCATCTAAGTATCGAGTATGGTTCTTGCCCGCTAATTCAACCACGGCATACATTATGAAGCGATCGCCAGAGTAATAATAATATTTGCCTGGAGTGACGAAAAAGTAGGAAGGGGGAATTTTCATGTAGAGCTCCCTTCTGTAGGTTTTCAAATGCGTCGTAATCCATAGACCCGACACTCGGTAGGTATTATTGGCGTACACATCATCGGGAATTGCGCCGTTGAAGAATATTTAGAAGGCGTCGGACATGTAGTTGGTGTAGACGACCCATGTATCGGGCACCTGTTGGTAGTACGCGTTAAGGACATTGAGCACTTGGCGCCCCAGCAGAAAGTCGTCACCGTCGAGCTCCACGATTATGGAACCCGGTTTGCAGTAGTTTCGGATGGCGATGTCGTGGTTGCCCATAATCTCCGTCCAGTCCACGTTTTCGATGATCTTCATCCTCCGCGCCAATCGGCTGTAAGTCTCAGTCTGCATCAGTTCCGTCAGCCTTTTTATCGAATCGTCAGTCGAACGATCGTCAGTCAGAATCACTTCGAAATTTGTGTAATTGTGATTTTCAAAGTTTTCGAGGAATCGCTGCCAATGAGAAGGGCGGAAGAAATTATGGTAAGGCGAAACGACGCAGAACGCCTCTTACTTTAGGGGCCGATCCAAGTTATACTTTTGGTTGTAGCGATGGTACTCCGCCCGGTACGTCAAACCTTCGTCCTTCACTTCCCAAAGGGCCTTGAAAAACTATAGCTGGCCCATTCCCTGCAGAAACCCTTAGATTTCCGGGATATTCAACGGCCCAATGTCCCTGAGCGCCCGTTCTTCGTACTTGGAATTGAATGTAATGAGGCGGGGCGTCCGGTAGCTGATCTCAACGTAGTCTCCATTCTCCGCCAGAACCCTATTATTTTCAAACGGGAAGCATCTCAGAATCGCAAAGGCAGCAGCCAACCAACAAATTGAGATAAACAAGAATCTTTTTCTGTTTCTTGTATCAGTCTATTTTTAAACCATCTCTATTTTCTCGTTTTCAATGTTGAAATACAATTCATGAGTATCTTCAATGCTAAGTTCATACATTTGCAATATATATAACATAACTTTTAAATTATTTGAATACAAAGTCAAACCTTCGATTCTGAGCTTAAACTATTTTCAAGATACAAATATAAATCGATGTGAGTGCATTGTGCTTATTTCAGGTAAATTGAGTTAATAAATAAATTGGCAAGTTCTCATCATCAATTAATAAACACAGGCTTATTTAAATACTATAATTGATTACTGTACGGAAACCCTCCTAAATTTGTAAATCTCTGAAATAAGGTCCTGCATGTCTACAGTCTAGTTGCCTTATGCATTCTTATCATCTATAAAAACTGGAACCCCTTCTAATATCCATCAATAAATACAATAACTATAACAATTGCATAATTAAGCTTATATACAAACTTTCGCAATGACAAGTATAATAGCATGCATTTATAAGTATAAGTATAAGTATAATAAGAACATTAATATAGAATCTGTTCTAATTATAAACTAAAAGCGCTCCCCAAAAATTCAATAGTCTGCTAATACACTCGATAAGTGAGTTCCGTCGAAAATCCTGAAAGCACAAGCCAACCTATTCGCGAGAATCTACATTTTGTAAATGGATCTTATTCCGACACAATGTTGCATGATATAAAAATGATGGCCATATAACTATTCGCATTATCTGTTGAATATTTGTAGAACTGCTCCATAAAGTTAAATCAAATGTCGGCCTGAGCGACAATACGCAATGAAAACCTATGAAATTATTTAGGTATGCGAAACCAATGCTTGCCTCACTTTATATGGTCCGAACCAAAGGAATTGTCTATTCGCTGCTTCAGGCAATTAGCATTGGCTTAAATCATTTTATAATGTCTTTGGGCTCAGATCAGTCATTCAGGGAGTTTTCAGTAGAGTGGCTGTTGAGCCGAGTGTTCGGATATTATAATATATAAGATAAGAAGAAGAATGGGAACTTTGGTGCCAAATACGCCAAATCTGCAGTGGAGACTGCTAATGCACATTAGACAATTATGCAGAGAGTCATAAAAATATTAACGAGACGTTTCTCAGCCAGCGCGGCAATGACAGAATTATGGTTGCATTCAACTATGGAAATTAGTGTCGCGAGCTCGAAATAAACAGAGAAAACAAAGATAAGATGAAAAAAATGACACAATTTGCACACACAAATCAGTAAAAAATTAATAAAAGCATTAGGGGCCATAAAAATAATTGAAGATGCTGCAGCTGAGTAATAAAACGAGTGCTTCTATTATGATATATAATGAGGTGCTTTGCATATGTAATTCGCGGGAAATCCTCCATTACACCTTTTATATTTACTTAATTTATTTTATGGAGCCATAGATGCTCGAATCACCACATCTCTCCTCAAATTTTGAACACCCCGATTCGCCCCACCCACTTAAAGGGCCTCTGCAAGCTCAATTGCACAAGCAAAAGGTGCTTGCAGTGCAGGGCCCTCGTCGCCCAGGCCGCCCATCCCTTCGAGGGAGAATACGAACTCCTATTGGTCAGACTGTGAAAGTCCATGAATCCGAAAGGGATGATGATTATTAAGCAGTAAAATAGAGAGGGCAAAACAGGAATAATGTAGTCCAAGAAGAAAGCAATATGGAGGGTTTTATACGGATCATAGATTATTTGAAAAAAATATAATGTGATGAAGCCAGTCTTCACAACAAAATGAACCCATACAACCTGCTGACACCGGCCTGTTTCTGGTACATCATTAGCGGCGAGTATTTCAGCTACGACTTCTTCAATAACCGAAACCCCAATGACGCAGCCATTGAGATCCTGCGCAAGGCCCAGAAAACATTCGTAGTAATTCCCCAGCGGATTTCAAAGCCCTTACGTGTCGAAGGATGCCTAGATTTCGAGACAGAAGAACTAAGAAAAGCAGCCCGACCGATAACTGAAAAGCTAACAAACATGATCAAAACCCCCTTTACCCTAAATGCAGACGGAGTCTAAAAGACAACCTACATCACAAGCATCAGCGAGGATGATCACTTTCGCTCGTCGATTCGCACCATAGTCTTCAACCACTTGAAGAACAAGATAAATGTGAATGAAAAATGGTCATCATCATTGCAGCCACTATTTGATAATATCACATAATAGCTACC
This sequence comes from Brachycentrus maculatus, assembly GCF_059751285.1. Lineage (NCBI taxonomy): Eukaryota > Metazoa > Arthropoda > Insecta > Trichoptera > Brachycentridae > Brachycentrus > Brachycentrus maculatus. Next base: position 21,083 of record NW_028282295.1, on the reverse strand, counting down.
CACTAAATAAATGTAATACACTGTGATGCTCATTTAAGATGAGTAATAAAATATGAACAGGATGCTCAATACTGAAATGCTCTATAGACAGAAGAGGAAGCTGCCTCTGCTCACGGACACGCCTCTAAATGACGGTAATACCAAATAGCAAAAGCAACAGAGCAAAACGAGTCAGGTCAAAAAGAACATAAAGAAGACAAAGAAGGGCAAAAACAAAAAGAATCCCAAAAAGAAAGCAAAAAGGAACACGAAAAATGGTAATGACGATTAAATATTTCAGTAATCCGAGTAGGAACTCCTCTTCGAAATGTCATAATAAGATGAATAATAGGAAGACGAATCAGAGGAAGAGTAAAATGAGGAAGAATAAGCCTAAAATCATCACACCCAGAATAAATGTGCATCTCATCAGATCGACTAGGAAAGACCATAAAATGGAATGGAGGAGGAGTAGAGGAGTGAAGATAATAAATTTTAAGTTCCTGTGAAATAACCAAGCTGCCTCAATTAGTAGCGACCTGAGTAAAAGCCGGGCAATCAGTCCTAATAATAGTAATAACAATAAGAGTAGCAATAGAACTATGCAAATTTCAACAATGCGGGCCATCAGTAGACTCTGAATCGAGTTAAATCATCATTCCTTATTAAGGAATATAATCAGGATGATGTGCTTTTAGATGCGATTCTACACTTGCCCATTGATTCTATTATCTCGCTATTGCAGGCTGCAATCCCACAAATCGAGTTGCCGCAGATTGTGCAAGAGCCTTTAGCAATGCCCAAGCTCGAGCCATTGGACTTGGTCTATCAAACCCATCCTGATGAAGATGAGTTCCTCGAATATATGAAAGACCGCCAGGAAAAAATATATCTCGAGAAAATTAAGCGTGGGGAGGATATTTTTGAAGAGCAGGAGCGATAGATACAAGTTTAGGATGCCAAATGCCAGGTTTGCACTGATGGCGACTACACTGAAGACAATCTTATTGTCTTTTGCTCTACTTGTGGCATTAGCGTCCACCAAAGATGCGTTGGACTCAACAAAGTCCCGGCTTAGAATTGGATTTGCGAGGTTTGCCTGGCATTCGGTCCGGCAGGATGCAATGTGCCATGCCCCTTATGCAATGTGAAAGGAGGAGCTTTGAAAAGAACATCACTCCATATTAACCAGCCTCTCTTCAAAGATACAAATCCAGGGTACAATTAGTATGCCAAATCCATTACTTTTGTCAAACAAAAATAGGAGTATGTATTCCCTGAGCTGCCGGCCAACGGATAGATCGAACAGTTTTACGATTATTTTACAAAATCATCATACCAGCCCGGTTCTCCAGTTTGCCATTACATATGGGTGCATTATGTGTGCGCAATATGGGTTCCTTAATGTTATTTCGAAGAAAAGAATGGGGCGATAAACATTAAGGGGATATAGAATATCGACAAACGAAGATTTAAATAGAAATGTTTAGTCTGTAATTAGGTCAGGGCAGGGGCATGCGTAAAATGCGATAATGCATCTTGTTCCAAGTATTATCATCCCGAGTGCGCTCGCAAAAAAAAAGTTTACATGGAACAGTTAAATTTAGATAAGCTTAGATATCTTATCTTCTGCGAAGCCCACGAGCCACTCAAAGTGAAAAGGAAAATCTAAATAAAAAAAAAGAAGTACAGGGACTAAATCGTTAAATTCTGTCGAGGCATCGAAAAGTATGTTGAGACTTATAAGATTGCGCCTATTTCCTTCAAACTGATGAAGTCTGTAAACATCAATGAAAGAAACGATCGGAGTGATGGAAAGGAGTTTAATAAAGACAAGAACAGGGAAATCGAAGATCTAAAAACACTCATCAAGCAGGAGAGAAACTCAGATGAAGATTTCATTCGGGCAGTGATTGACACTCTCGTAAAATTAAACCAAATTGTGGTGAATCTCGTAAAGTTAGGTAGCAATCGATACAAAATTGAGGAAATTACTCAGCCTTCGAAACGATAGCTGCGAAAATCCCTAAACAGAGTCGAGTAGTTTTGGAAGAACTTCAGTAACGGGCAGTCTCCGGAGAATAATCTCAAAAGATTCAACAATATCATCCGCGAAAATGTTCAACTCAAATAAAAAATAGAGAACTACATCAATTATGGGGAAATCTAAGAAAGAGTTGAGACTGTTTAGAAAAAAAACAGTTCGCATGTGGTAAAAAAGGGGGCAGTTGGCCGAAGACCGAAAGTAGTCAGAGAGACTATTATTGAGTAGTGTAATTTTATCATTATAACTCAGAGGGTGGGATATTTTGTGTATGTAGAAGGCCTTACTAAAATTAATAAGATATGTTTGCATGTGAAATTTGTGGGTAATGGTACCACCATCAATGCATTGGATTTATTGGTTCGGAAGCAGATGCCCAAGATTTGGACTTTCACTGCATGAAATGCATGAAATTCTAATCTATTTAAGTTCGGAACTAAATTTTTAAAAAATGCGAAAGATTTTTTAGTGAAGATTCCTTATTCTTAAATTATCGCCCTCCAACCCCAAGCCTTCAATCAGAAGAAGACATACGGTAATAAATCTAAGAATAGTCTCCTGAACCACAGAACTCAGATAAGCTGAACAACAATCACCTTTTCAGCACCTTAAGCAACAACAAATAAAATAAAAACTCAGTTAGTGCAATAAACAAATAAGTAAACGAGAATTCAAACCATAAAAACAATGAATAAAAATAAGTGAAATTGCATAGCACACAAAAAAATAAAATATTAGTGTTAATTGACGCACCATTTGTAATTGAGGGCCCCTTTTAGAGACCAGATCCCACTTAATTGCCCCAAAAACAATATTCTAAATTAAATCACTAAAATTAAGACATTTTATCAGACAAAAAGCAATCAATCCAAGAACAGGCCATTCCAGTATAGTTTAAGGAAGATGGAAACTGCTATAACATTAAGGATCATCTGGAGAAAAGTCAAATAGCATAAATAAACTAAATGTTCAATAATGGCGGAGAAAATGCAGCACTGCACTCTCGAGAGTAGTAGTCTCTGCACTGCAAAGAGAAACTCTCTACCTATAACAAAATGCAATAAAGCTAACATTCTATCGAGTAGGAGTGAGGGCTGGTTGCGGTTGATTGCAATATAAAGACTATATTTATTAATTACCAATAACAATCAACATGCCATATTCTTTATGTTATCGAATTTCTAGCATGTATGCCGATCATTTACACTTTGGGCTTTCATAAGGACTGCAGCTTCTCGTTTAGTTGTTTCAGATTTCGTTCGTAGTGCCTTAATGATTCTTCCTGCTTTTGGGCCTTGAGTTATTGCCCCATGTAATGACAGAACTCCGAGAACTCAGCCGTGTCTTTTTCTTTGGTGATCTTTTCAGCAATAAGTTTATGTGATTAAGTATTTTATTCTAGAGTTTCAATGTATTCCTCGACTTTATCTTTCATAAAATTTTTGAGAGTTCGAGCCTCATGTTTCTTGCGCATGTTCTGGATAATCTTTTTCTTGTTGTATAACATAAGGAGTTCGAGCATTTCATCTTTTTAGATTTCGACTTTAATTTCAACGAATGGCGAATTGCTGTGGAGATCCATTGAGTTTTTGAGGAGCTCTGAGAATTTGAATTACTATTTGCTCATGAACTGGTCTGTCAATCGGAATGCGCGATATGGACTCTTGCCTCTCATTCTGGCCTGGTAGTCATAAACCAAGAAGAAACTCGTATTAATATATTTCTATGTAATCAGATAGGAGTACTTCGTAATACTTTACAGCTTCCAGACTGTCCCAAAGGTTTTCGTGATAGCAAATCATGTACCACCCCAGACTTGTACTATCCAAATTGAATGTGCTTATCATTTATTTGTGTCTTCCCTCCATTCCATCGAGCTATTATTTTGTAGGCATTTGTTCAGGCTCTGGAAATGGCAGCAAGTTTGTAATGTGCGCAATATCATCATAAAGCTCTCCATAAAGCTGGCCTGCCGCATAGCGATTTAGGTATTAGTCGGCATGGCGGGTCATTTGGATATGACAGATCGCGTTTAGTGTTACTTTTTAGAGTGAAAAATTGAGTCTCATGCACTGTTGAATATTCTATTCCTACGATATCGGATATATAACAATGGTAATTAAGCCATTATGATTCATTGAGAATAATTATTCAGCTATTTTTTATATATAAGTTTCCTCTTTAACAATAATGAGATTTTTTCATTGGACAAATCGGTGCGATGCTCCGTTTGCCTAACTTGAACTATCAGGAATGTATTTTCTTGTCTCTGCTGTTCGTGTCCCTCTTCATTTCTGATATCTTAATTTCCATGCCGTTCGACCATACTCCTTTGAATGCCTTGTTTTTGAATATGAAAACACCTTACCCATTCAACTGTCCATCTTTGAAACTGCCTTCATATTCATATCCCTTGCCCCACTTGAACCTCCCCACTCCATCCTTTATCCCTTTCTTGAACTCTCCCTTGTATTCAGATGCCCCCACCAGATCTTTCAATTGTCTCAGAGCTATTGTTTGTTTCCCTTCGCCCTAAAGATATCCATTTTTCCAGTTGCCCTCCCAAGCATGATTTTTATAATGGTATTTGCCTTTTCCTTAAATTTCGTTTTGCTGAAACTCTCCTTCATAGTAATTTGCTTCCTCATAAGTAAGTGTGCCAATTCCATGTTTCTCCCCTTTAAAAAACTCACCTTCATACTTAATTTTATTAATGAGCTCGATGCCATGCCCATGAGGTAGCCCTCGTTCAAAACTCCCACAGTATTAATATGACTTCGCTAAATTTGTAATCATACCTGAACCTGATAGCTATCCATTTTTGAACTCTCCAATATAATATGAGCCTTCTTTGAATATCATAACCCCGCGATGCCCTAAATCTTCGCCATCTTCATCGCCATCTTCCTCTATTATCGTTTTGTATTTTTTTTGTTGCTGAATGTAAGTTTGAGGGGCTCCCTCTTCAGAAATTGTTCCATAATATATGACATTATTTTTTGATATGAGCAAGTATCGATCTATTTTGTGATTCGAATTTTGTTTGAGGGGAGTTTTATTTGTCAAGTAGTGAATTTAATTGGTTTCTAATTTCTTTGGCTGTAGCTACGAAGGTATTATTTTTAGATTTTGTAGTTTGCGCAGGGTCAGAGTAGATGCCAAAAATTGTATGGGAGAGCACTATATTTTTATATCCATAATTCTTGTTGGGTAAACTATACATATTATAATTGTTCAACATCATTTAGGCAATTAAATAATCATTCTTGAGGTGCATAATATTATATTACTAGGGATATTATAATGTAAATGAATCTTTAGCTTAAGGAGATGATAGAAGAGTAATTCAGCGTTGACAAAGAGAAATTCAATATGGTTTAAAAATAAATCGCTAATTAATAAGACTATAAAAAATTCTTTTTATTATCAATTTGTTGGTTGGCTGCTGCCTTTGCGATTCTGAGATGCTTCCCGTTTGAAAATAACAGGGTTCTGGCGGAGAATGGAGACTACGTTGAGATCAGCTACCGGACGCCCCGCCTCATTACATTCAATTCCAAGTACGAAGAACGGGCGCTCAGGGACATTGGGCCGTTGAATATCCCGGAAATCTAAGGGTTTCTGCAGGGAATGGGCCAGCTTTAGTTTTTCAAGGCCCTTTGGGAAGTGAAGGACGAAGGTTTGACGTACCGGTGACGACTTTCTGCTGGGGCGCCAAGTGCTCAATGTCCTTAACGCGTACTACCAACAGGTGCCCGATACATGGGTCGTCTACACCAACTACATGTCCGACGCCTTCTAAATATTCTTCAACGGCGCAATTCCCGATGATGTGTACGCCAATAATACCTACCGAGTGTCGGGTCTATGGATTACGACGCATTTGAAAACCTACAGAAGGGAGCTCTACATGAAAATTCCCCCTTCCTACTTTTTCGTCACTCCAGGCAAATATTATCAACGCGCTGGAAATCGCTTCATAATGTATGCCGTGGTTGAATTAGCGGGCAAGAACCATACTCGATACTTAGATGAAGCAGTGTACTTCTATAAAATATCAGGGTGGACGTGCAGCGGGAAACTAGGAATGGTTTCGCAGGCAGTATCGCGAATGATGACACCATTTCGACCATTGAAATCTCTGAGTGACCTCACCTAACAATAACCGAACTATCGCTACCCACAGTAAATAAAAGATGAAAACAACTATTATTTTGTCAGATACTGTTACTGTGCAATTGGATATTGGATCAAGACGAATGATTATAAATCAGTTAGGTATATATGGTGAATAAAATAATCCAAATAGGCTTATATGTTTAGACTGTACTTGTTTGTTTAACTATTCTTCAGGACTATGTCTTCCGAAGCGATGCATTTTAGAATAAAACTTTAGGATTTATGCCAAAGCCTATAAAATTGTGTAATTATGTGTATGCAAATTCACGATACTCAAAGATTTGCAGATTATTGCACGAAGGCTATATATATATATATTGTAGAGGTTAATATAAATGGATTTACTCAAACTGGCCGCAAACAATAGCATAAATGGGATGCAGTACATCTCATCCAGCAACAAATAATAAAAACTAAAGAACCAGCTCTTTCATTGCACCTATCTTGACGAGTATCGCATTTATGAGTACTTAGAGCCAAATGTGCCATAGAGAGCTCAGTGAAGCAAGTGTTACAAGCTTATCCGTATTTCGACACGGAAATACTTTAATTTGGTATGTTGCTTGTGATATTTTTTAGCTGAAAATGGGACGCAGAGGAGATACCTTGAAATCAAAGGGATTATGGAAGTCGAGATACGGTCGAAGATCTGCAAGGTGGACTATAATATGATGATACCTAGTAAGTTTCCCATGAAAGCTCCATACGTTCGCATCATCAACAGGAATAGTTAGTATCAAGTTGATGCCCTCTACAAGCCCCTCCGGTCCCCGACGGACCCCAAGTCATTCATTCTCAATGAGAAGCTGCAGGAGGCTCAGACTTGGAACGAAACCAAGTCTCTGATCAGTATCATCAATTAGTCTTATAATTTAATGCGCAACAATTTTCCATTCAGCAAACCTGCACAGCTCGAGCAGAAGAGTCAGGTAAAATCATGATAATGTAGGGATGGCAAAAGCAGCAGAGCCCATGGGGGGCTATCAATAATCAAATCGGCTTTAATAGTAACACCAATAGTCAGTTTGGCAATAATCAATACAGTAATAGCAATTTTTATAATGGCATGCCGAATGGTGTAAATGGTGGTGGCATGTGGGGTGGCGGTATGTCGAGTGGTGGTATGTCAAATGGCGGCATGTCAAGTGGTGGTATGTCAAATGGCGGCATGTCGAGTGGTGGTATGTCAAATGGCGGCATGTCAAGTGGTGGTATGTCAAATGGCGGCATGTCGAGTGGTGGTATGTCAAATGGCGGCATGTCAAATGGTGGTATGTCAAATGGCGGCATGTCGAGTGGTGGTATGTCAAATGGCGGCATGTCAAATGGCGGCATGTCAAGTGGTGGCATGTCAAGTGGTGGTATGTCAAATGGCCTGAATAAATTTCCCCCCATACCCTTTAATGACAATCAGCAACAATAGTTCCAGAACATTTATCAGAAGCAAGCACAGCCAATCCAATAAATCCTTGCCAGCAGCCAGAAATTAGTGGGCCAATCTAAAAAGATCTTCGAACGACTAAATAACGAGCATTTGGGGGCAGTGCAAAAGATTCAGATCCTACTCGTCCTAAAATAGAGTTTATGCTCATAAGAGAACCATCTCCGCCAATAAAACTCCAAGATGGCCTAGTTCCTGATGAAATCATCGGCTTCCTCGCACAACCTCGATCTGGCTGCACTAATCCAAGCGCAAGACGAGCAATCAGAACAGATTCTGGAACTCACCAGTTCCCTGAAAGCCAGAGACTAGTGCATCATGATGGTCGAGGGCAAGTTTAACGCAGGTTAGGTTAGTTTCGAGTAGGCCATGAAACTCCTCAGGAAAATAGAATAGGACAAGTTTGAGGAAATGGCATTGCTTATAAAATGTATCAGCCCCAACGTTTAATGATCAATAAATGTTTTTATTTATATGAACAATTTATATGAACAGTTTATCTTGTACTACTCACCAGCATAAACATCAGCATTAGCCATAAAGATGATGAATAGTATTTTTATTGATAAAACAAGAAGAACAGAGATAACTGCATATTTGAAATTACTAATTATAGGGCTGATTAGAGTGCTAGCTTCTCCATTAATTAACAGGAGCAGGAGATAGTGTTTAAATTAATAGTGATTTCAAGACCTCAATTGTCAAAGATTAACGACATAATTCTATAAAGCAACATAAATTAACATTAATCAACATACTACTTCAGTATACAGATATGCATTCATTTCTTGTTGATGCGGTTTGTTACATACATGTTTTTGAATGGTATTTATTTTTCCAGCATGAGCAACTTAATGCGCTATTCGCTTGCTTGATCTGCAGCGGAGAGCTGATAGATATGCTGGCTGTAAGGCATGCGGTCGAGCACTTTGAGGCACTCTTTGGGATCCTGCATCATCTTGAACATCAGTTATATTTACTGTTCTTCTAGCATGAATATCAGGATGGGACTATTAACCATGAGGGTGTTGCAGTTGCCTGTTTTTATGCTATCAGGGTTGTTGATGGATGTTCGATAGTGGGGATAGTAGTTGGCGTAGTTGTTGTACTCATAGGTGCAAAGGTATTGTCCTTTGAAATGACTAATCATTGATTCGATATTGGAGGATGAATTTAGCAACAGCTTGCAACTTTGTACAAGCCTTACTATTAATAGTTTATGCATCAGGCCACTTTTGTACAGTATCTTACTGTTGTTACTACTGTTGCCATTGTTACTGTTACTGTTGATGACCTCTTCGATCATGAATAGCATGCCAGCGAGACAGGGCCCATACTTATACTGATAGGAACATTGATAATACTCCAAATCAGGACTATTATTATCGGCTTTGGCCACCAACTTGATCCACCAGCATAATAGCCCAACATTAATGTAGCAGTAGCTAGGCATGGCCGTACTATTCCGACAATAGCCATTCGCACTACGGTGAGTAGCCGCATAGGTCAAGAGCTGATGTTACTTATAATGTTCCAATTTGATGAGTCTATTGCTGAGCAATAGGCTTATCGATAGCTAACGACAGTCCCCAAGAATGCTGCCTGTATCCACAATCTTATACAAACTCTATATCAGGGTTTCAGGGTTTTGACCCAGCATTATCAGCATATAGTATATCATAACTTTGCTACTGTTTATTGTTTGTTTGTATTGTTCTTGCTTGTTCACGCTATAGTTGCTCATTATATTTGTTGTAGGCAGGTGAGAAAGAGCGGAGAGGCCTGTGAGCAGTTGTTTTAGGTTGTTCGCCATAAGCAGTCGTTACATCTCCGATATCTTTGTCTGCTCGTATTGGTCATCGATGTTTTATAGAATGGGCTCATCGAACAGTATCCGCTTTAAAATATCCATGCATACAATATCCGTATTGCTTGCATCGAACAAAGCAAGATAGGAGTGCAACCAATACAAAACATACAGTCTACTCATCGAATTTGTATCTTCATTACTTTAGCTTACAACAAGTCCCTTGAAGCAGGTGTAGATGCAGGTTACGCCGTCTTTCTGAACCATGCTTTTATACTAGGTGAGGAGATTGACGTATAGTGCCCATGCTCGGCAGTAGCTGTAGTTGTGAGTGATTATTGTATGAGGATTTGTGGGGCTGGTGAGAGTAACTGAAAGGGTTGTATAGGCAGCAAATATGTTTTTGATTTTGTCAAGGGAACGCTAGGGTGAAACATGAATGTGCATTGATTGCTCGTAGTGGGTGATCAGGTGACAGAAAAGGAGATACTAAAGGATAGGGTTGATGGGGAGGGGCTGCTATTCTAATTCTGAAAGTGAGATCTCGAGTACCGTCTCTAGTATTTGGATAATGTAGAAAAAGTTTGCATGCTTGTCGATGGGCATGAACTCAGCAGTAAGCAATGGCGGCCAATACTTATTCCATATCAAGCATCTCCAATATTTGCTCTTCTCGATCTATTGCTATTGTTCTGGGCTATATATTGTGTTTTAGAGCCAATCCATATATATTGTTTTGTTGCTTTAACCGGAGCCATACACAGCTGGCATCCCTACCAGCTCGCAAAGCAGGTCTACGAGGGACATACACGCATTTGTGCTCAACGATGGAATGCTCATGAACGATGTCAGGAAAGGTTTGACATCATCGTAAAAAATAAAAGAGGCTGGGCATAAATCGATCAGTTCAGGGTTTTGTTTGGGGTGCAGGGGCAGAAATTGAGGAACGTGAGATAGCAAAGGGTATTTTTTAAGGAAGTATATCTGTTCCTGTGATGTTTGGTCTGATCCTGAGTCTCGAACCCTGATTGCATTACGCCAACATGAGCTCTGGGCTTCCCCTAATTTGTATATATTGTAATCTTCCCAGTACTCCCGAAACTCCTTCAGCTTCTAAATCTGCACAACTCTAACCATGTTGGCATTGGTTACATAGGTTTAGAGTAAGGCCAGAACAACCGCCACCGCCAATGCCCAATGCCCGTCCATTTTGATCAGTTTCGCAATCCGCATCAACATGTCCAATAGACACTCCTGCAATTTGCTCTCGAACTTACCCACAACGCTGTTATAATCGCCTCGATTCTTCATTTATTTTAATGTGTGCGCCAATGTCAGATACTTTTCGCTCAAGCCTTCATAAGTGTTGATCAATAGAGTATGACTGTATTGAGAGAAGCATGAGATCATTATCTGCAGATAAACCAAGTTGAGCTCGTGCAGGTCATTCAATACTTTGATACTGTTCAGAGTGGAGCTAATGCTCGATAAGCTTATTTGGCTTTGCAGATTGGCGATGTGTCGCTCGAGAGTGCGTGCAATTTGCATCTTGTCCTGTCGCATCTCATCTAAGAGACTGACTTCCAGAAGGATGAGGGCAATGGAGGGGCCAGCAGCTTGCTGAGCTTTATGGCAGATACTCAGCTTGCGTTCGAGTAGAGCATAGTAAATGTTGTGGATGTTCTAGCTCTGGACATTGTTGCTCATGCTTATACTCACATTGTTATTGTTGAAGGAGTGCATATAGTCCTGCAAACCAACAAACTACACCCACAGATCAATATTGTTTGGCTCTTTCGAAAGTGCTGTGTTATAATACCTGCCAATGCTCAGCAGATTGGCTTACTTGAGTTGGTTGGCCTTCTCTGCTTGTTTGGCAATTTCAAATGGAATAAACTCTGTTTATTATCGCTTAGAGCATTTGGTTTATTATTGGTATGATAATGTGCCTGGTTGCGCCTATCTAGTTAGTGCGAGTGAGAGGGTATTCTTATTGAGCTGCGTAGATTGCACGTTGTCATAGCCTATGAAATGATAGTATCTGTCGATGACTCCATTTTGTTCGTTTAGATACGCTTATCGATATGGATCTCTTTCATTTATAACAATGTTGAGCTGGTTTAGAACTCGATGCATTTCTTTATTGTGTTTGGCTTTGATCTTAGACTTGTTGGGTTTGGACTTCCTGTGTTGCTAATGCTGATGCTTGTGGTTTTTACTGTATTTGGTATTCCATCCAATTATTTATCGAAAATGGAGAGGTCTCTTATATCTCGGGATCTGCTCATTACGCAGCCCATAAAGTTATATGCTGTGGTCTTATTGTCTTGTAATGTCGACTGCGAGCAGATTATCGGCAATACGATAATTTCTCAGGGACTAGCATGTTTATATGATATTACTCACATTACTGCTATATTTCTGAATCTAGTAGGTTTGCTGTTTGGCCTAAGTGCGAGAGTAGTTATGACTATTGAAGCGAGTGTGAGTATGGGGATACTTGTTATCAAGGATGTGTGAGTATTTGTGGCTAATAGTGTTTCGGTATTATTCGATTCTGAGTTAGAGTGCTTACATAGACTGCAACTGAGATGTCATTTGGTTGTTTCTAGGCTAAAGATTGAGAAATTACTTGCACTAATTTGTTATTGAATATTGCTGTGGTTATATTATGCTTTAATCATTGCTACTTGATCTTGAATGCTACTGGTGGGGATGTTGAGAATGTTTGTCTTACTTTTTTATTTTTTTTGACTTTTTTGACTTTTTCTACTTTTTCTACTTTTTCTACTTTCTTTATTTCTTCTGCTTTTTGGCAGATTCATGAACTTTCTTTTATTTATTCTACTTTTTGGATTCAGGCTGTTCATGTTTGCGTTTATGCTTTTGTCTGCGCTCTTGTTTGTGCTTATGGTGCTTATGGTGCTTATGAGTCTCTTCGCTATTGTCTGAGTCTGATACTCTGCTCTTTATGAGCACTGGATGCTCTAATTTCTTGTTGCCAATCTGGAATAATCCATGCATACTCGATTATGAAGATGAAGAATCGATTATCTCTTCCGGCTGTACTGCTGCATTCGAACAAAAGAAACTGCCTGACATTACTCACAGCTGTCTATTATAAATTATAACACATAAGATATAACATCTACTGCAAGCATGCATCCATAATACTGTAGAATATGAGACAACCATATCTGAGAATAGGCAGATGATTGATCAAACTTTGGCTTTTTTAACCTGTTTATCTTACTCCGCTGCTGCTTTCATCAAAGCCTTGTTATATAGGAGTTCCAATGTGTTCATTTTCTTCCTGTTTTTTTTCTCATTCTTGTCCTACATTTGAGCCTTCAGGATTTATTAGTTTTGTTGGTTGATTGACTTCAAGTACTCCTTTTTTTGTTTTTAATTTTATATGAAATTAGTTGTATCCTCCTTCCATACTGTGGCTTGCTTGTAGTCAATTTATTTCTCAGCTATTTAGCGTTACTTCTTCTCCTTGACTTGTTTGTCTAAGTATTCTTTCATCTTTTATCTCTGCTTGTCTTGTTCTCTTTTCCGACGCTATTCGTCCTATTTTTCACGTTGAAGTTGGTTTTCGATGTGTCTGCTCATCTTCTCGTCCTCGGCCCTGATCTGCTATTTTTGGTCTTTGATTACTGAATCAGCGAAGGATGCCATAACTTTCTTTATTTTTTATTCTCTTTCATTTTTCTCTGCTTCTCTTTTCTTCTCGAGCTCATCTTGCAGCCTCGCGTACTCTTCCTGGGATTTAATGTCCTAAGTTTACTTTTATATATACCTAAAGCCTTTATTTTTCAGCTTCATCTTTCAGTCTTTTCTCATTTTATTCATTTTCAGCGAGAGTTTCGAGGAATCGCAGACGTTCATTTTATTTCCTGATTTTGAGTTCTTACTCTTCAGTAAGAATTTCTTCCTTAATTTTTTCGACAAGCATTTGATCCAATTGATCTTCCTTCTTTTTTTAGTGTTTTTTTCTTTTGCTTTCATCCTTGACTTGCCTGTCCCTCATTTTCTTCTCCAGTTATATCTTTCTGAGGTAATCTTATTTCTTTTATTTTTCACGCTGGTCGTAGGTCTTGATTTGTTCAATTTGAAGGGCTTTATATTCCGCTTCCTCCCTAAGTTCCACTTACTTCTTGCGCTTCTTTTATTAAAGTTGTTTATCTAGTTACCTTTTCATCTTCTTCTTGAACTCTTCCTCTCGGATCTTTTATAATTACTTTTCTTTTTTGAAGAGCTCGGTGTCGAATTTCACGAGGGTTGCCCACTCGTCCTCATCATCTCCATCCACTTGGTAGACCGACTTCGAAGCAATAGAGCTGGAAGCATCTGATCCCTTGGAATAAGCAGAGTTTTTGTCGGATTTCGAAGAAGAGTGAGACCTTTGCGATGCTTGGCTCTTCGCATCTTCTCTCTCACGTTATTTTATGTCAGCCTTGGAAACTTGTGAACCTCTTGCTGAAGATCCTTTGGCTGACCGATTATTTTGTTTGTATTAGGCAACCGCATTTGCCACCCGCGCTTTCAAATTCCTAAGCGTATCCTCCGTAACCTTTTCTTGAACAAAGAATTAACCCACAATACTCTAGATAACCTTAGTAATATTTGTATTCCCTTTTCCATAATCTTTATTAAACTTATCAGTGACCATTTGCCGAAGCTGCTCTCTTTGCTGAATTGCTTGTGCCTTTTAGATTGCAGAGTGTAGTTTTCCACTCTTTTTCGATTCCTCTGGTTTAATCAAAGTGTGCTGGGTATAGCTCATCGAAGTTGCAAATTTCAATAACAAATTTTATTCATTATAATCGAGCATAGATTAATTTTATTATTGGGATGAACGAAGGAATTGATTATCCGAAATTACGGTAAAACTATTTGGAAGGAAATGTTATTTAAGATGGAATTAAGAGCAGAGATTGCTATTGGGACTGTCTAAACTGAACATATGCGATTGCCCTTCTCCAACTAATTATCAATAAACATGGTCATTATTTACTTCGTTAATCAAATTAGTTGTTCCTTTTTGAAGAGAACTGTGACTTCTCTCGCGACAGACTATTTGGGTTGATCACCATTGATTCTCATTAAGACTCCCCCAGTGCTCGTAAAAAATTAGAGCATAGGCTTGCTCTCCCCATAAAATGCTTTCAATCTTTTCTCGATGGTTTCGGGATTATCATCGACTCTGCCACTGGTTTTGGCCCTGTTCAAGAGTCGGCTCCTCATTTAGTTTTAGCTAACATCGATATACATTAGGCACTTCACAACAAACTCAGAGCCAATGTATTTGTTCCAGGCCTCCAGGTTTTCTTTATTTCTCGGGAAACCTAGACTATGAAACACAGGTACCATCAATGATGAATGTCTGCTGATAAGTCTCAGGAGTTCTTTTTTTCTCAAAGGATGCAGACTCTGTCAGGATAGAGGTCTTGATCAGCTTGACCAAGAGATCGCTGGAGACCATTTTGCCTTACTTCATTAATCGATTGATTTCCCGGTTAGTGGGGTTGTCTTATCCAGTGGTGCTCTTCCTCAATAAGTCCCCGGTTGAGAGATGCACAAAGTTGGCATAGGTATATTTTTAAAGCAGTAATGCACATTGCGTCCCTTTTCCAGACCCTGGCCCTCCAAGTACAAAAATTACTCTCGGCTGTTGCTCCTTCATGCTTCAACGCGACAATCAATAATACTAAAAGTATATTCGTTTCATCTAAGCCGTATCATGAGCAATATAAATTAAATATAGTTGCTCAAGCTATTATGATTCTATTTTCCACATTCAATTATTCCGAAAGGCCAATATTATATCTCATTTATATTACAGGTTCTCTAACGAGCTCTATAATGCCAGATATTCAGCTATAAGAAGTGTTTGTCTTAACTTACCCAATAGTCATGCTTTTGGTTCAACGTTGAAGTTAATTGCTGTTTTATTATTTAATACGAAAAAATGAATCAATAATTTCAATTACCAATCTGTAAATGTCTGACGCACCCATAAAACAGAGATAAAGTATAGTTTGTTTTGTCTGATTTCTCTTTTGTGATTCTTTAAAATTATATGATGATTTCATCTCCCAGAAAATACAAACACTGTTCAAAGATATTTAAAATGGAAGTACTTTACGATAGTTTGCACAGACTAACAACTTTCACGGTGTTTAGGAAGATTAAGACTTTAAATCGATAGCTCATAGGAAATCTTGAATTCTAAAATCTATCAGCCTAACTTGCTTATATATACACAACGAATTAAATCCATTTGTCATAATTAATAGGAATGCCGATGAAAAAAAACGCCCATTCGGGCGCCCCGCTTAACCCCGCCAAGGAGCATTTCGAGCACTATCAAAGATGTGAGAGTTAAGAGAGCTATAGCGCAGAGATCATTGACGCCAGTTCAATCAAGGTTGTCTAATTCAGTTTTGAACTACTTCTCTAACTGCAAAAGAACTGCCCCAACTTCACACTTCAGCCTGCATGCCTCGACAAATCGTCAGGGAAAATGATTACTCTTCGAAAGTGAAAGTGAAAATGACGAATGGTGATTAATGATTTATTAAATTTGGAATGCCAATTTTTGGGATTAATGCGCATATTTATTCGTCGTTTCAGTTTAATTTGCCTGAAAGTAGCGTATTTTTTTGGTTCTCGGCCGGCCGTTACTTTTTTTAAGTTTGGATTTTTATGGCGCAATATCCGATGCATACAATTAATAAAAGCTCATAGTAAATACTTGCTCAAATACTTAGCAATAGTAAATAATTATAACTAAATTTTGCATTATCTGTTGGTAGAATCAATCACCCGCTTGCCCAAGGACAGATTAATGACCGTCAATGATAGCTTGTCTTCTTGATGCATCTTAGAAACTCCTCGTAATTGACTGAGCCATCTTGATCCTTATCGGCTTCTTGGATCATTTCTTTGCATTACTTTTAACTTTCCCCGATTTCCTACGCAATGCGCTCTAAATCGGTGTAGTTCATTTTTTATCTTTTCATTGCATTGTCCACATAGTAATCAAATGCTTGTCTGAGCTCGTCGGGATCGTCCCTGTAGTCCTATATCTATGCAATTTTTACGAGTCGAGCAGTCATAAACTTCTTGAATTCCTACTTAGTGATGACTCCTTTGTCATTTTCATCAAGGACTGCAATCATTTGCAGTATTTGCTTTTTGTCGACGTGATAACCCAGCACCTTCATGGCATCGCCAAGCCCTGAAGCGTCGATGGCTCCTTTGCCCCTTGAGTCAAAGAGCTAATATGCCTCGAGTAAATCTTATTGAATTTCTGATTATATTTTGGCGAGTCCTCGGAGCAACATTGGATGCATATTCGACTATTCGTTACTTTTTAAATTTGTAAATTATTAATTAACACCATTTTCTCGCATTGCAATAATGGGATTGACAATTCATAGCAGCCTCATAATATAAACTCTTCAAATATCGCAAACCTCGACCATATTTTATAAAATACTAAACTATACTCAAATTATACTGAATCATAAAATACCTTCCCTCAATCATAAACTTCCTGTCAGTTTCGCAAATCGCGCAGAGATTTCTTCCACATTCTCATAAATAGCCTTCACCCTTACTTCGACATTACTCCAGATATCCTGAGCATTTCGAGTATTTTATTTAGCACGCCTGACATATTGTCGATACTGCTACATGTAGCCTGTCCCTTCTATGATTTATTTCATGCATTATATTGCTTTACGACAGTCCTTGATGCAGGCTTCGATTATTGCAGAACATTTCGATGTTAATTAATGGAATTGCTTGATCATCGATGATAAATAGAGGGCCGTATTTGTGTGGGGTGAGTTCGCTGATTGTTCATTGTGGAGGACGATGAGTTATTTGAATTGTTAGGTGACATCTGTGCATTAAGTGATTGATCTCTTGCGTTTGCTATTGATTTTGTGAATCTTTTTCAGTAGAATACTGCCTCTGAATGAAAATCTATGATGCTGAGCTTAAAGGTATGAGCTGAATTCATTACGATATGCTTTTGATTGTTTCCATACTGAACAAACCAGCCTTTGAACCTATTCTAAATTGAATAGTTCCAGATAAATGTCATCCATACGATCGAGGATGCTTTCCGTTGTTGATGAGTGCTTATCTATTCTGCACTAAGGGAATAGCTGAATTAGTTAGCAAGGTTGGTGGGGCTCATGCTCCGATAGATATGCGATTATTTGTTCGGGGTCCATATTGGGAGGCAAAATTAATTATAATGAATGCGCCATTATTATACCTCCTCATTTAAGCAATTAATTCGAATATGAGAAATATTAAATTTGTCCATTGTTCGCTGTTGACTACAAACCTGCTTATATAATGCAGATCCAATAGAATATTGATGATATTAATTTGCATGCAAAGTTCAGATAAGTATAAATACAAAGCTGACCCCTCGCGAATCAACGCCTTCTTTGCCTATATGGGTGGCGAGCATTTTAACTAAATTTGGAATCTGTGTAAATATCCAACAATTCAGCCCAAAAGAAATACACTCAATGGGGTCTCGAAGAACAAATCACAAAATCCAACATCTATGAAATTGCTGTAAAGTCTCTTAACCTCAGTAAGCAATATATCAGTATTTTCATTAGGCTATAACCATGTTGATAGAATTATCGCGCAGCTCTCGGATGTTCATTTCACCAACCTCAGGCATCTCTAATTAAGTAATATACTCTAATATCGGGTGCAAAGTGGGAAATAATATCAGCACGATCTAAGATATAGTATTGCTCCAAATGCCTTAGATTTAATCCATGAACTTGGGTTCGAATCGGATTGTCAGCTTGGTATCGTTTCGGAAGGCCAACTTTGTCTGTTTGTTATCGTTGAATATATGTATGTTTATAAGGGAGTTTTTAGAACAAAATTGTATACAGGAATTAAATAAGGTTGGCTAAATTCGTGGGGCCTATGTAAAATAATTGACACTGGAAAATTGGATGTAAGAGTTCTGATACATAACTTAGAACACATCCAAGACAAGGCTAATCATTAACGGAACTAATTAAAATGGAGAGTTTGCATCTTTAGTGGATTACGCCAGTAAATTAAAATAGAATTGGAAAATCACGAGCATTTTATCATTTCGTGAAAAAGTGGTGTAAACTGAGTCCAACTACATTTGTCGCCCCTGCAAGGAGACCTCAGCCTTTGGGGGGAGTTGCAGGGCAGCACGTGAGATGGTGACTCATGCGTTTCATTCTTTCATTATTTCCATTTCATTTTAAATGTCTTTAACAATATAAAATGTAAGGCCTTGCATTAACTCACATCCACAGCCTGGGAGTAATAGACCGATAAATAGCAGTAATATATACATACTTTAATTTAATATTTTATTCCAACTGAAATTATAAACTATTGTATATTATAGAATTTGTCGATGAAAAGAGTATCAGTTAACTCAACAGTTAGCACAATTAGCCAGAATAAAGCCAACCCAAAGCAAAGCGCCGTCTCTCAAAATCGAACCCAAGTTCTCTAAAAGAATATCTCTGTGACACTTAATCCAAATACAGTCTTCCCGAAAAAGAAAATTAAAAACTATATTGTGTCCTACAGTAACAACTAAATGCTAGGCAGAAATTTATATGGTGAAAGTAGGCTGGGGCATAATTCTGACAAGACCAAGGTTGTTGTGTTCCGGATCAATGCGCAGCCGTTGTCGCAGTATGTCCGTGACAATTTAAAACTACAAGAAAACATGGGCCGGATCAAGGATTGTGTCGCATAAATCTACGAGACTGTGGATACAAAAACGAGCAGATATACAATCGTAGAATATTTTCCAAAAACCTTTAAAACATAGCTTGGGGAGTTTCAAAAAACTACCAAATATCTCGATCAGCTTCTCTAAAGATTCATGCATGCCTATGCGAAGCTGTACCACCTCAAGATCAACCATGGGAACATATCATTGGAAAACATCGGCGTCACTTTCGATGGAAAGGTCAAGCTCATGGATTTTAGGCAACTTGGCCTAAGTTTTGAAGAAGGGGCAATCAAAGATTACAAGGACTTTCGGCAGATGATGTGCACCATCATGCTCAGATAGAGAGTGTTTCCAACCAAGTTATAAAGCCTGGATTCCCCCAGCGGGAACTGGGAGAAACTATTTTCAGCATGGCATACAGTACACCCATATCAGTATATCTACATAAAGAAAAAGAATTACCACCAGAATGCAATAGTCTTGCTGCATAAGCTCTAAAACTCAATAGTGGATGCTTAGTGCAAGAACTCAGGCAGCATTCAACTCGCAATAAGGCTGCTCATCATGCAGAAGCTGCAAAGCATGCAAAAAATAAGCAAAAAGCGATCCTTACTCTAAATCGAAAAGCTTAAATCCATTCTCAAATAGTTTTACAATGCGATCCAGTAACAATAAACATCAGATTATGATCTCATTTCTTACTATAACTCCATGCTTTGGGGGATTATGACAGATCCTGAGCATTATGGTCTAACGCATACGCATCGGCTTGCTTTGATTTGCTCATGTTTTGATGAAATTAACCATGAGTATTTGTTTGTGGAAATTCTGAAGCAGTTCAATGAAAAAGCAATGTATTTGCCAAAAACGAAATAAGAAAACTATAGCGATGCAGAACGTGAAATGATTCGGAACAATTAGATGCATGAAATATTGAGTAATAATTTGTTTTATTATTACAATAAGCCTCTACAAAAGAGTCTTCTATGTTTGTCAATACCAGCTCCTAGTTCTATTCCAAATTCCGCCTCTTTATCTTCTCTCAATTGCAACCCTAACTCCTCTCTTAATTGTACTCCCAACTCTTCTCTTAATTGCACTCCCAACCCCTCTATCTGTTCAACTCCAAACTCTTCTCTCCGCTCCACTCCGAATTCCTCCATGAATTATATTCCTTCTCAACCATAATTATACAGCTCTTCAGCTCAACACATCACCTAAGAAGAGTAATAATCTATATGCGGATCAGAAATATCAAACTTGCACTCTTTTTGTGGTACAAATTTGTCGGTGTCTTCCAAAATTCTGGGTTTTCCTCGAACCGGAAACAAGAATTTTAAAAAGTTTAAAAAGTAATCCATGAATATATTGCAATTCACAATAAACTCCAGCATGATTGGCGCTGAATCTAGCCTTAGCGAAAGTTTTCGCATAAAAAATAAAGGTATACTGAATAAGTCAACATCAAATTTCGGGCATTACATCAAAAACATAGGCCCAAACCCAAATAATGTCGTCTCTCATTCGAGCGCAATCATCCAAAATATCTGATTTTCATCACATTTCATCGCTACATAGTACTTATAATTTTTATTTCCATATTTACTCTATTGAACATAGATTTATATTTAAATTAAATGCGAAATTGGTATTTAAATTTATAGAAAAAATAGAAATGCACTCGAAAAAGTCAAGTGTCCTCAACTCTAGTGATGCCAAGCTGAATATATCCAATATTTCAAGGCTGCCTGCCAATACCACGGCCCTAAACCAAAGGACTACCATCAATAAGTCGCTGGTTGACTCTTCCAACTTATAAATGATTCAGCTCTCACACTAATAGATAAACTTTATA
>NW_028282294.1:0-39532 GCF_059751285.1 Brachycentrus maculatus | reverse complement strand
GTGATAGAGTTATCTATTCCCACGTCAATCATTCCCAACCCCAACCCCAACCCCAACCCCAACCCCAACCCCAACCCCAACCCCAACCCCAACCCCAACCCCAACCCCAACCCCAACCCCAACCCCAAAATAAAATAAAATTAGTTACATTATTGTCTTGCATACAACTCTCACTGATTTAATGAGTGCATACAAAAATAAACAGATGAATAATAAATAATAAATAAATAAATAATAATAAATAATTCCCTGAATCCATCGCCATTAATTTTGATCATAATTGCACAATTCTGTTCCCTAAAGTTAACACTATTTTTGGCACTGAATAAATTTAAATTACTGCATCAGAAAATATAATTTAATTTGGGATAACCAGTGATGCACATAATGGACCCACAACCTGCTAATTAAAAGTATATTCTCTATTGTGAAATCGATTATAAATCGATGATGGTGTCAGTATGATGATGCGCGATATTAAGAAAGCTATTATTTATAATTATTCTTCATGATTTAGAGAATGTGCCTATGCTAAAATTTCTCGTTAGCCACACCCCTCGCCTTCATAATTCTGATTCCTTTTCTTATATACTACTCTCTTAAATCACATAAAGAACCTGTTTCATTCATGCGTTAGCTCGCGGCGCCCATCGAGTATCGACTCCCATAATACCTGATTTCTGCACACATCGATAAATCTAAATACTTGCGCAGGAGGGCGAAATTGCGACAAGCTGCACATTCGTATGCTCACAAAGCCAATCTACACACTCTCCAATTCAAACCCAAATAGCATGGCAGAAAATGTATGTTTAGTGTAAAATGTATAGAAATTTTGGGACTCTGCTCTTCAGGACTCGATAAATTCAGACTAATTAATGAAATCAACGCCAAGATCACACCATAGACCCCTCAAGTAAAGTGCAAGTCTGAGCCAGCCTACAAAAAAAAGAAGCTAATTAGCTACAGCTTTGAGCCCACAAAGCTGACAGTTATCCATGAAAATGTTCAATACTGAGCAATGATCACCTCTCCTAAACAAAAAATCCCCATATTCGATATTTAATGGCATTATATTTTCATAGCGATGCCAATGTAATTAATTTATAGCATTGCACAATAATACTCTAGTGTTGTGTTTTAGTTGTATTACACGTTGACTTAGACTTTCACAGGATTTATAATATATAATTATGGATCAGCATTCGGGCATCTCAAATTTTATTGATGTTTTCGAGTAGTTGTATATTGGCAGTCTTATCTGTTCATTAGAGAATTATGACTGTCTAATTAATTAGAACCCGTAAGTAACACATACTCGAATTTTGCCATAACTATTCAGGCAGAGCTACGAGCAGTAATTCGATCTGCCATGAGATTATATTGGCAATTATTTATTGCCTTCAACTGTAAAGATGATGATCTGAATTAATTATATCATATCAATTAATGCCTGTATACTAAATAATATTAATATGTCATCATACGTATGTATGAATATTTTATAATGAACTCAAAGATCCTTTTTCAGTGTTTTCTCCGTGAATTGCTCCATAACAATAAATGCACCACTTCGACTTATTTCTCAAATGACTCGACGATCCAATCGAGTGTTGGACTCATTTTTAAGCCGAATACATCGAAGCCCTATCAGACCCTCTAAGATATCCTCAATATGAATCATGCAGACCTTCAGTAAGTGTCAATTTTACTGACTCAACGGGCTGGCTATGAAGCCGACACAAACAAATGTATTTGATATGAAGACCCTTAGATAACATCGTATTTCCAGGAGGACAAGCAGACCCACAGTAATCGGATTTATCTGCCTGCATTCGCGAGCTAAAAGAATAGATAGGCATCGAAGTGCAGCAGTAATGCATATATGTGGGCCAACTCCCTCAAAACTTCTACTACTCAAAAAAAAGGAACAAAAATATGTATGTCAGCTGCTATATTTGGGTGCTGAACTGCAATACCTCCTTTGTGCCCACTCTTAATCAATAATAAGTATATCTATGTATTACATGATAGCTGAGGGATTACCGATGGGTTCCGCTATCGGAGCTGGTCGATCCAGAGAATTGTGTGACATACTCATAACAATAGATGAATATTTTTCGAAGAATGGGCGCCAGATATCCAAAATTGACTAACTACGTCAAGAATAATACTAGATAGTTTAAGATGCCTGCCATGCAAGTAAAAATGGGGCGGGAGTTGTGGGGACTAACACTGTGGATATGGGGGTACATGCTGATGATGGCAGTGCACAATATCCGAAACAGAACTTTTAGCACAAATAGCATTTACCATGCAAATATCAGCCATAACACAGATATCCAGTAGAGTCAACGGGAGTAACACAAGTAAGTTCTGAAAAAGTGTGAGACAATCATCCACAATCTTCAACACTTATCAATGAGTTTCAAACCAGGCTTTATTCTCGCCTATCCTTTGAAAATGATCGCCAATTTATGGCATACGAGATACCGAGTAAACCAGTTCAAATATCCAACACCTACCAGCATGGCAATGAAGTTTAATCGTGGTAATTGGTTTGCGTTGTTAATGGTTTTAAGTTTCATAGGCATAATAATTTCTATATGGTGGTGATTGATGAATATCTCGTATATAAAATAAATTGATTGGAGCAACAATCACGACATCCTTAACGTAATATTCCAACTTCCGTCATTGACTTTTGTCTTTTGATATATTTGTTTGTTTTTTACTGCCGAATTTGGAAATATCTAATTAATCATTGCATAGTGGCATGCCATATAAATAATTTGTAATTGGACTTGACTAATTTTATGAAATAAATTTCAAAAGTTTGATTAATGCATTTCTTAAATGTGTATTGTGTTTAACAAACAGTATATTTATGAATAATATGATTTAAAGAATATTCAAACACAACTTTCAGTTTAATAAAGAAAATAAAGACTACAAACTCTTAGAATAAGGCAATAATGTAACTTCCTGACCCAGATTTTTGTCTCGAAATATTTATTTGAATTAGATTTATAATTTGAATAATTAATCGAAAATACACAAGGAGGACTGACTCGTCTAACATACAAACATCCCATATACAATCATAATCAAAATCATAATCATATTCAGAATAGTTATCAGAAAAATGTGTCAATGCCTAATTTGCGGGTGCTGGTGGTGCTCTTGCTTTGAAATAGCATGTCTAGGATGCTCCAATGCTTACTGCTGCTTCAGTTTCTGGTGCTGCAAGCATGACCAAGTCGTGGCATTTAATGATATATGCTGTGGATGCTGTGAGAAGAGTGGATTTGGAGGGGTCTGTTGCTGTTTGGCCTCGGTTTGTTGTGCTCCTTAGTGGATTAGGCACTATGTCAATAAAAAGAACTCCCAGAATAAGTATGATGAGTGAGCCTAGTAGGAATCGCCTGGACCTTGAAAAAGTGCGAGCTTGATTAAATTCTATGAATAATTTGGTGTATGTATTAGTAACGAGTGAATATTAAATCGTCAACCAAATTATACATTGGAAGTATCTCTCACAACACAACGAATTAAATTATAATTCGATGCTAAATTCAAACGACACTTCGGTTCAAAATTTTTATTTTGGCAAAGTATTTGATTTTATTGTTTATTTGATAAAAATTTAATCTATCTTAGAGGCGAGTGTTTTCCAATGTATCATCACATTATTTCAAGAATATCAGTACTGAACCTTTTTCTTATTTATTTTAGGCTGAAAAGAATACTCAGATTGCTCTGTGCTTGGCCTTTCAATTTCGCGCTTCTCGATTGGAACTCTCTTTTGTTTTTTCACCATTTGGACACTCTTCGGGTTTAGTGATGGCTTGAACGTATAGCCTTCTTTCTACTTCTATAGTTTTTGCTGCAATTTCTCTTACTTTTACTTATCAAGTCTTCCTCTCCATTTCACCATGTCTTCAAAATATGTGCTCGGGTCTCGAGTTTCCTTAGGATTCTTCACATGTTTTTGATACTCTTTCATAAATTATTCGTATTGCTCTTATTACTTTTACTTTTTAAGTTATTCGTTCTGCTATATTTTCTTTTTCTTGTTCTCCACAATCTTGTTGAATCTTTCGTAAATGGGCTGCTGATTCATTTCCAATGCAATTGCTTGAGACCTTTTGTTAATTTCTGGCTTGTCCCGAATTCCATAATGCCTAAATATAACAAATATATATACTTTCTCTCCTCTTATACTTTTCTTAAATTCTCAATTTCTTTCTCGCGTTTCTTTGAGTACTAATCGAATCGAGTAAAAATGCTGCCATTATTTGAAAGAGTATTGCCAAAACCTGCTTTGGAGCTCGAGATCTTTTTCAAGGCTGCTTATAATTTAGAGGAAAGCTCTCGATACTTATTCTCGTCATGTTCTTCATTAATACTTTCGTCATTGTCAATTTGTGAGTTCTATTCAAAGCCCAATTCATGATTGTATCCCTGTTTGTCTGTTGATTCATTTGCATAATGATTCCACTTCCCAGCTATTTAAGTTTGTTGAATATTTTCGAGATGGCATCTTTAATTCTGAATTTACTTTTAGCTTTCACTTCCTATATTGTTGTTCATTTCTTTCGACTATTGATCTCCGAGAGATGCCCCTTCATTCTCATTTTCTTCCTCCTAGTTATTCAGTTATTTCACTTCCTCATTTTTCAGGATCTTGGAGGCTGAATGAGGGGCAGATTCAGGATTCCCATAAGTTTATTTTTATTTTTCGTTGACTAAATAACCAACATGATCATAAAGCTAATTCGCTTGCTCTTCTTGCTCGCTACTCTGAGTCTATTTCTTAACATTTTTGAACTAATTGTCAAATTTTTAAGAGATGTTTGCAATGAGGTCTTCGATTAAATCAGACATTACCCAGAATTCTCTATTATATTTATTGCTTGGATCGAGTGCATGCGTAACATATAAATATTTGTAGTAATATTTATGTCAATATCGATGCTAATATAGATGTTATTTTAAATGTTCATGTTCATGCTTATGCCACTATTATCATTTTTCTAAAAATAACTGTCTAATTTATGTTCATGAATTCAGGCTATCTATCTATTGGTCGCGTCATAATGTTATTATTAATCAATCATAATATTAATTATTGGATTATGGCAACTAACAGCCCACATTTGAGGAATATGACATTCAATGAGACATTTGAGAGTTCTTTAGTGGATCATAATCATGAAAAATTCATGATCGACAAATCGCTCATCAACGGCATAAAGTAAAATGGACGTTATTTAGGTAAAATGATGTCACCAAAATAATTGACAAAGGAGAAAGCGGGGGCCCAACAGACTCCAAGGATTTGTACGACTAATTGGGAGAATTGGCGGCGGTGCTAATTGCGACCAGAAAAAAGTACGATGAAGTCAAAACCATATCGTTGAAATCATAGAAGTAAATTGAAAGTTTGAAACACAAGAAATAACTGCTGAAGGAAGATTAAAACAAATACAACGGCATCATTGAGAAGCAGAGGAAAGATCTGAACGAAGTGGTTCAGAAGTTGGATGAAGTGTGCAGTCTCACGGATATGACCGGCTACCGAAAGGATATTTACTTGAACATCAAAGACGTCCTAAAGAAGGACATTTTGGTCATGAAAAAGCGGTACTTCGACAGAGATGTGGAGCTGCTCAGGGACAAAACGAAACTCACGACCATCCAAAATGAGCACTCCAATAAAGTGCAGCTCAGCCGAAGATGCAAGGAAATGCTCGAGTCAGTCGAAAAGACTGCCAACGAAATGCACTACGAGCGGAGCACCAAAATCAACTCATTCTGCGATGTGCTGTCTCGAAAACAAGCGAATCAGAGAAATCAGTAAATTAGGGAGCGGTAGATAAACGAGGCCATGCTTTCGGCGATGACAGATAAGCTGCCGTAGGAAAAAGAGTGGGGGAAGATTTTCCTGGCCAATGAATTCTTGCGAGGGTTGCTCAAAGCCAAAATGAATCGGCTGATGACAAAGCACAGTGCAGTCGAACTATCCTTCCACAAAATGAAGCAAGCGACCAGCATCAAATCAGCCGACGAGCTCATTGAAAGATTTCTAACGAAGGAGGAGACTTATGGCGCATTGCTGTAGTCGATTTCCGAAAAAGAGGCCTTATTACAACAAATAAGATCAGAGTACGACACAATAGAAAAGGCATATAACTAAACCTTCGATAAGAGTGAGCAGATTAAGGAAGAGGCGAAAAAGAATGAGACGTTTGACCCTTCGGAACTCGAAAAGCATTTGACGCGCATTAATGAGGAGCTTTTATTGATGCAAAGACATCGGCAGCTTATTTATCAGTGGGGCATCAAATTCCTCGCCTCCTTCCAAGGCAAACGGACTCAGAACTAACTGAAGAAAAAGTACCCCAAAGGAATGGAAAAGCAGCTGCTGATGGCAGTCTTTGACGAACTGAAACTGTTTCTGAACGATATCGATTTGCAGGAAGTACGCTATTTGATAACTTAGAACGCAAATCGCAAAATAGATGAACTGTATTTGAAAACGGGGATGAAAGAAAAGACCCTTACCACCGAAATGTCTGAGAGGAACACCCGAATAAAGACCCAGTCAGCACACGAGCACGAGACCAACTTCGAAATGGAAGACAAGGATATGGCCTACGACGACCTCTCAGAAATGGACTATCTGCAGCACAACCGAAGGGCCGTAAAGAAGAACAACATCCAAACTCGGAGATTCAGAATTAAGACAAAACCAAACTGATTTAAACAATTTTAGAAATTTAATGCATCAGCATAGAGATTAAATGTTTCAATATTGAATCGCATTTCTCAATGACCGAAATAATTTTATTTAGTTTGGATATTTATAATTTTTTTGTATGATATTGCATAATTAATTTATACAATGTAACTCGGAAGTATAAGCCTTTCAATTCGCATGAGAATTTTTATGGCTGCATTGTGTTAGACTCTTAATAAAATAATTGGGGTTGGGGTTGGGGTTGGGGTTGGGGTTGGGTTGGGGTTGGGGTTGGGGTTGGGATATTGGCGAATTTATATTACAAGTACACCTTCCAGAGATACTTAAATTTTGTGAGATTGAATCATGATGTTTAACTTTTTAAGTTATGAAGAATCCTCAGTAATGCATGTTCATTGGGAGTAAAAATTAATTTCTGATATGATATGATATTGATTGGCATCTTTCTTTCCGTTTTTAGCCTATTTTTGTTCTTTTTGTGTCCTTGATGAATAACTATTCTGTTATCCTTTTTAATATCAGTAAAAAGTATTAAATTTCCACTAAACAGCCAACCTTTATGACTTATCGATCGCATTAAGGAGGAAAGGGCAAATATCATCATTTTGATTCCATCGTTTCACTTTTCAATAACTGTGGTTTCATATTGATCTTTTCTATGAAATTTCAAAATATTTTAACATACGAATAACATAAGCTTCGAATTCTCGATATCAGTGCTTTATTTAGTTATGCTAGGATGAAAAATGCATTTGATCGTTATGGGAAACTGAGTAGTTGTCCAAATTTACAGAACTCAATAAAATGGTATACTATTAACAGGAGATTACTGAAATAAACTTAAAGAAAATACAAGAAAAAAATCGTATTGCAGTATAAAATGAGGGAATTTTCTATGACAGTCTTCAATGTATGGAGATAGTTAATGGGGACTATTTCAATATTTATGGGTGATTTTTATTTCATCAGTTGCGTCATAAAACAAGTTTATTACAATGAACATAAAAATTAACATGAAAATTAACATAATAATGAACATTAATTATAAATTCTGGAATTATGTCAATTATTATTTTACGATAAGCAGAATCATTTTTTCTTATTTTACATCTCTTAATTCTAAACAATGCATCCTTATTAATCTTTATGAAATGTGACTATTAAGAAATTTGGATTATTCGGATGTACTTCTATTTTGTTTTATTTTTTGGCTTTTTACTGATTTTTTTGTTACTTTCATTGTTTTGATGGGAGATTTTGTTTTGATGGGAGATTTTGTTATTGGAATTGTTTCGATGGGGGATTTTGTTATTGGAATTGTTTCGATGGGGGATTTTGTTATTTTCATTATTTTGATGTGATATTTTGTTATTGGAATTGTTTCGATGGGGGATTTTGGTATTTTCATTGTTTCGATGAGGGATTCTGCCGTGAGAATTGTTTTGATAAGGGATTTTGCTATTGTCATTGCTTCGATGGTAGATTTTGCAATTGGATTTGTTTTAATGGGAGCTGATTGGGTTGGGGATTTTAATTCCGAATCTGGGATGAATATAATTATTTTTGACTTGCTTGATTTCTTATTATTGGATAGACTGATGTTAATTTTGGCTCTGATTGCAATTGTCTGAAGTCGCCAAATTTGACATAGTTTCAACTTTTGTTGTTAATTCGGAATTTTGGTATTGATACAATTCTAAAAACGCCGATAAAGTCGACAATATGATGCTCCCTCCTTGGACGTAAAGGACTATTTATGTTGCCTCATCGAGCGCTGAGAATAGTGCTGGGTCATTTTGGTATCGAACGTTTGCATATAGAAGCATGTTCAGTGGGGTTGAGCAGAGCAAGTAAATGACCAAACCCATGAGGGCGAACTTGCCTTTGAAAATTCCCAATTTGAACTCATAGTAACACACCATTAGTGCAACTGCTATGTCGAGGCAGCTGAGGAGGATTAGCTGCAGTGTGTCTTCTCCATAGAAAGCGTATATAGTCCCTCGAAGCAGTGGCCGGACTCCAAAGAGGACTGTCATCAGCAAAGCGCATGGGCCAATTCTGAACATATTATGCAGGAAATATTTGAAGTTAACATTGTATTCCTCATAGAGCAGTGGGTACGCGATGAATGCAAAGATAAAGAAGGTAAAGAACAGAATGACTGAAACCGCAGAATATAGTTTTTCGGAAAACTCGAAGTGATAGAAGAAATTGTTAAACTGTCGAAACCCCAAAAAGATAAATTCTCCAATGCTATCCTAAAAGAGCATAATAAGCAAACATCCATTGAAGGATGTTGCTCGCAGATACTTACTAATACAGTGGTCGAACAAGAGTTTGAAGAGGCATTTGATAATGAGGAACTGAATGAGAGCAATCGGAACGGCATGGAAGATATATTCAAAGGCTTTTTGGGGAATCGAATCTCCCTCTCTCTTTAACCGTAAATATTTCAAATTGGCCCTGTCGTTGTAGAATTCCAATCTTTACTTCTCCTTAACGAAAAACTAAATGTTTAATAAATTTATTTAACCCTTTGTATCCTCGATGAACCTCGCAAATTCCAAGATTTCTTATATTATTCCTTTGTACTAATTCTTTTGATACCCATAAAATAAGTAGTCACCTTTTAACCAAAGCATCACTTTGAATTTGATGGGCCTTAAAATAGTGATAAATCCTTTGATATTATTTAAGACTTAAACCGATACTTCCAAGGTGCATTCGTTGTCTTATGACATAAAATATAGTGATGAGCATTTCGTACAATTGGAAATTGTTATTGAGCATGCACTGCATTAGAATTAACAAAAGTCTGCACAAGTATCATTTTAATTAAATAAGTCCAGGCAGGGGTATGGCTATTATTATGCTTATGGCTATGGCTATTTTTATGGCTATTTTTATGGTTATGGCTATGGTTATGGCGATGGCTATTTTTATGGTTATTCTTATGGTTATTCTTATGGTTATTCTTATGGTTATTCTTATGGTTATTCTTATGGTTATTAGACAGGAATTATTGTTGGTGGAACAAGTGTGCTATTAGGGTGATGATGACAGTTGGAAGGGGGTAGGGGCCCGGTGAAGCATTTAAGGAACAAGTTGAATTATTTACTAATTGATAGCCATATCTGCATTCAGTACAGTTAAAATATGGAGCATTCATTGTGCAGTTAGGAGGCAAATTATTGAAGAAGTGTAAAGACGTAGGAGTTCCAACTATAAACTAATGTGTTTTCTATATCAATGTTAGTGTATATAATCTGGACATAAGATTTTGGTCTCTAACATAAACAAGGCCATAATGATTGCTATTGTGGCGAGCAAATGTCACAAAACGCTAAGAAATGGCAATCATATAGTTCTGATCGTTCGATACTCTGAATGCTTTGAATGGCTCATTTCCGGTAGAAACTGAACTAACTCTGGAGTTATATTTGTAGTGAGTCCCATTAAATTTATATGTAAAGATATTGTTCGATTCATAGTTTATGGATAAGACGAGTACATTCAATACGAGCTCTATGTCAATCTCATATGGTATTGCGGGAACATTGAATGTGTGAAAAAGCACATAGGATTGATCATGAGTCTTCCAGTATGTTTTCAGGATTTTGTCGTTGGTGACTGCTACTAGATAACCGCCATTCTATGTAAGGCCGATGTCTCCCGATGTATTGAAGCTTGTGAGAGCATCTTTGAACACGAACTTATCCGTCACATTGTCAAAGTAGTAATGGTCGACAGTCGACAGTCGGCTGCAAACTATCAAGATTCTTTCATCTTCAGTCATGAGAGCAGAGATGAATGTCTGTGATGTTGTTATCACCTGATGCAGAACATAACAGTTAATATAGAACCTATATATTGATATTGAACTCGCACGGGTCACTACAAAGGAGGAGTAGTTCGAAGGAATGCACAGTTTTAAGACAGATTGATTGCCTTGAAACTCCTCCAGAAATATATACAGCCCTAACTTCCTTTCATATACCATCACGGACATATTGAGGCATGCTCCAACCATATACTTGCCATCAAAGGACACTTCGATGGTTGTAAAATTCGGCATTGGAGTTTGGACGTACTTTAAAGTCATACAAAGCTGCTACACAAGCAGATTTAGGCCAACTATGATTGTTAGAAGGAGTTTCGTGTTTATTTCCATTTGGAAATGTATGTATATAATATAAATTAAAGACAAAAATATGACTAAATAGCATAAAAAGAACTTTATTTGAAATTCTATAAGAAATGAGTCGGCTCTATTCTTATAAAGAAGTTAAGTCTATGCATAACTTCTCGTTTTGCAACCAGTACCATCTTAATTTCCAGAGGATGATTTGTATCCAGAATTTTGTGAGGTATGTATGTATTTTTCCGAGATCGAACCTTAGAAGCTAGTAAGAATTCCACCAATAAAGTTAAAATAGATTATAATTCAGTTAGATGATACACTTCTCGTAATGATTCTTATTGAACCTTACTTATACTACGTTTAATCATCAGACACCGATTCTTTTATTCCCTCTTTCAATGCAACAAAGTTTAAGCTATCTCATGATCGAATGTGGCACATAAACAATTATCGATTAAGCTAACTCAATAGTATGTCAAGTCCTTGGGTCTTAACTATGTATAAAATAAGAGCAATAAACTTGCCTAAACTGAGATACTTCCCACTGAGAACTATGTGATACTATTGGTCAGTTCCCTCATTTTAGAAATATATATAATTATACAATCAATTAAATACGCATTCTAAATTACAATTTCCAAACATATAAACTTAACGGCTGTTACAAATTTAATATCGATATATTTATTGGGTAGGATATTGGTATATTCAACAAATACAAATAGTATGTATGGCTCAATGTATTCCAAATAAAAATAATAATACTGTGAAATGAATATGGGAAGTGTGCATCACTCAACAAAATAAGAGCAGCAATTAATTATATTATTATTGTGCATTGCCAATTGGTGGTCACAAGTTAACTTTGTATCATTTACCATTTCTATTTGTTAAGCATTTTGATATTACAAAGTATGAGTTAGTTGCATATGAAATATAAATATAGCAATTGATTGATTGTCGAAAAGTATCAGAATGAGTGAATATCAGTTTTTATGTTTGAACCAATAATGTGAAATTATTTAATGAGAAAATAAATATGTGGCATTTATTAATTAGTGAGTATTATTGATATTGATATTGATATTTATTAGTTTTAACAATAACAATGCTAACACTTAAATGCTCACCCAAATGATAGCGAACTAAAGTTGAATTGTTATACATATGATAAATATGATGCCTAATATCTCATCTGCCAAACTTTGATAAAATAGATAAGCATGGCATCGTATATGATAATAATACTTCGAATCAATTATCGTATATCTTATCCTTCGTGGAAATGTAATATTCATGTTACCCATATTGACGAATGAGACAATCCAAAATTTGACGGCCCTGAATTCTATTGACAGATTCGATTCGCACATACTGTTTCTAACTAATTACTATTGGCATTTTGAAAAGAAAAGTCAGGTTTTGCAATTGGCACAAAGGACGGCGGTCAAACTAAATCCACATATGATGCATTTACCCACAATGAGCTTGGGTGAAGTCATGGCCTTATTGGATCAAATTGTTGCCTGAGTATTTGGTGTGGTTACTTATATGGAGTCTTTTCAGTTTGTAAATGTTACTTTTTCTCATTGGTGAAATATGACAGATGCTGTTGTCAGCTGCAATTAAGCTCAAACTACATAGTTAGAGATACTCGATACAAGGTGCAACTAATCGGATGAGTGCCTCAAGGGACTCTATGCTATTTTTATTGAGGTGAAGCCATGTTAGTTGAGGGAAGTGAATGTCCCTCATGGCGAAGATAAGACCTTCTTTGGCATTAGATGCTCGGCCTATCCGATTATAGTTGATTTACTCAATGTCAATTTTTACGTTTACCATTGTTCTATTTTGAGTAGCTCAGATATGATGTCAATGCCTCCTATGGCTTATATGCAAAATACTTATTACTATGCAGCCATGCTTGTCGACTACTTCCATCTTATTGAGTGTTTCTTTTTATATGGCTTAGTGATGGCATCTGAGGGTGACAGTTGCAATTCCTGGCTGCATTATAATTGGCAAATATTTAATGAATTAATTCTCAAATCAATCCATAATGGTAGTCCATAAACTATAAACTGCCAGCATGAAATAAGATCTAAACAAGATGAACTTAAATAATTCACAATATTAAACTATGCAGTAATTACGGAGCATTATGGTAGCAGACTTCCTTGCATTCCACACTATTAATCCTAACTTATATAACTTATATTATACTGCATTGACATAATATAGTCTGTGCGTTGGCAATTACAATAGAATCACTCCCATTCCAATTTGTCTCCTTTGCTACCCATAAAAATGAAAGGCACCCAGTTTATTATAGGATTTCCGATTTGATCACTCGTGTGCACTGCCATACTCTTCCCATTGACGAGGATGTGCATCTCCATCTTTGTAATATCAACAGTAATTTCCACTGTGTCTCCTGTCTTTAGTTGATGCAGACTATCAACCTGTAGAATTCCACTTTCCCTAATTGTTCCTACCAATCCGAAGTATACTATTGTTTCCTTCCTTCCACATGATCTCTCATCACCGGCATACTTATCACCGATAATACCTAATGAGATCCAGCCCTCATGAGTTATTACAACTTTCCATTTATTGGTTGGCTTGAGGGAGATGGGTATTTTCCCGAACAACCAACCGCCAGCTCCATTTAGATTTTCTATCAGGCCTCCCTTTTTATCAATTAAGAATGATTCAATGTCCTTTGATTTTGGATCAGTTAGTTTATTTGCTGGCAATTTTTTGATATCAATTTTCTTTTTCTTCCTTCCGTATTCTCTTTCCTCCATCTATCTTCTTTCTTCAGCTTTTTCGCCTTTAAGTTCCTCAATGATGGCTTTGAATTGTTAGTGCTATTTTGCTATTTTATTTTTTTAGCCCTGCATTTGTGCAATTATTGTTTATTTTTCGAGTAGCGATTGCTGCATTCTCTTAATTTAATCTTCTTGCGGCATTTTTAGTTATTGCGCTTTCTTTAGAATTTATTGTTACTGTTTCAGCTTTTTATTCTCTTTGGCCAATCGCTCAAACTAATGCTAATTTTACTGCAGCTTTATTTCTGCTTAGGCGAGCTTTTCACGGAGATTATTTGCTTTTACATTATCTTTCTTTATTCTCTTTTTTAACTTTAGGAGCTTTAAGACGATGGGTGCTATGTTGATGGGCTATTCCTCCAGTCTTTAAAGCACTACAAGTTTGTTATAATCAGAAGATTTTTTCCAAAACACAATTCTTGCTTTGTCGGTGTCTACACCAAACTATTTGCCTTTCCGAAGATAGCTGAAGAACTACTCAAGGCCTCCGAACATTTTTAAGAAGGGATCTCCGCTAAAAAAGCTGCAAGTGAATCTTTTGATTTCGAATTAAGATTCCATGTAAATAGAAAGGATTAGTTTGTAAGCGTCCAATCCGTCATCTCGCTGCAGCATTATTTTGAAATCTTATTCCTCGTGGAGGATACTACTTCTGTCGTTGTCTTCTTAGTGCATTATCGAGGCCTTGGGAAAATTATACGAATCCAAAATGAACATTATCATTTTTACTGCTCATTTAAATAAAAATAATCAACTAAAGCGAACGGCTCATTTTAAAAATATATGAACTTACTCATATTACCTCTTAAAGATGTTAATTCCCTGATATGACTTGGTCAGGGAACAAAACCAGCAAGCATGAAGTTTGCTGCATGGTGAGAACAATGCTTTAAAAAGAATAAGAGCCATTTATAAAAAGTGTAGTACTGTCAAAGTCTTGCAGAAAATTAATTCTGGCAATTAATACAATGAAATAAAAAGAAGGATTTCGAGAGGAAGTTATAATGACTATCGATCCAAATACTCTTAACTGACCTATAATTGGCTTAATTGGCCTATCGGCTTCCCAAAACTAAGGATAAAACAAACATCAGAAGTATTATTGGAAAACATTTAAGCTGTCTTCTGTTTTGGGCTGCCTATCAGATGCTATTGGCCCATTTATGATTAGAATATAAAACACACAAATAAGACAATTGGACTTTTAAGTGCCACCTTTATTTTAATGATTGCTATGAAAGATGCACTAATTGATCTCAATGTCCTTTGACCTTTTGATCCTTTTTATTTCTGAGTGTTTGTTTGCTTGTTTGTTTGCTTTGGATGCCTAGCTTTTATTATTTCTCTCTACAAAACTATATCTCTGCCTTGAGTTCCTCGTAAACCTTTTCGAGCCATTCGAATTTCAATCGGTTCAGCCTCCTCAGTTCAGTTCAGACTATTTTTATTTATTGATAAGAATATTGAAAATGGGTTGGAGGTCGGGATCGGAAAGGAAATTTTTTAAATATTAACTTTCGATTGTTTTAATAATTATATCTTCTGATAATATTTGAATGTGAAGCAGTAACTAACTGGCACAGGAAGTCTAAAGGACATATTGTCATGAGTTTTTGGTAAATTTTAAGCAATATGGGTTGTATTCAAGTCCAATAAATGGCCGATTGATGTCTAACTTGTGAGTTTCAAATGAAGTTCGTTTAACTCTGAGAAATGTTCTTTTTCGTGAAGGATCTTAACACGCCTAATGCCATTCACAGTTTCTGTATCTTGGTGTGTGATTGCCTATAATTAAATTCTTGATAGTTTGAATGACTCTTTGTTTGAGGAACTCTGAGACTTCAGAAAAACATGTGATTTGATTGTTGTTTGATTATTCCAATTAAATTCTTCCATTTTCTATGAATATCAAGTAACTATCCGGTCGGCCTCATTTAGAGCAGCATTGACGTCGGATCCAAAAAGAGCCGTGACATATATATTTTAACTCCATTTTCCAAAGGATGTGATTGAGGATTATGCCATGAAGATTAAATAAAGTTTAGCTGGCAGTCATTTTGCATGGGTCTAACTATCAG
Source organism: Brachycentrus maculatus (assembly GCF_059751285.1). Taxonomy (NCBI): domain Eukaryota; kingdom Metazoa; phylum Arthropoda; class Insecta; order Trichoptera; family Brachycentridae; genus Brachycentrus; species Brachycentrus maculatus. The sequence goes on along the minus strand of NW_028282294.1, from coordinate 23,719 downwards.
TGGCTAAATATAGTTGGAACTTAATATGCTTTCCGGCCTCAAACTAAAATTGTTCGATTTGCCTTCGAAACTTCTTTCGAACATATTTAACCTGTATAAATGCTAAGAAATTCGAAAGATATAATATAATCGAAGAATAAGAACAGAAAATAACATGAGAAAAATAGCTTCTTTTGTTTTGTTTGGCCTCTTGCTCACCAGCTTGGTCGGATCCCAAAACTGCAACAGCTACTTAGGAGGAGGAAACGATCTTATCCAATCAGGTACTTCACATTTAAATTAGGCAAATTTTAATTCACAGACCCTTTAATCACATCTATCATTATTCCTGTCACCTTCATAATTCCTATTACTGGTCTACAGATTGCTGCAAGTTATATATTATTTAAATTTAGCGATTGTTGCAGATTTCAGTGACCAAAGTAGTAAAAACTACTCAAAATATGTTAGTGCCAGTAGATTAGAATTATCGTCGTCAGTTTAGATAGCGTTAAATATCTAACTAAGTTGGGTTCTCATATAAGTTGACTATCTTTTTTCTGGTAGGCAAGATATTGCCATAGGGATTTTATCTCCCTCATCTAATGCATACACTAATGAACTAACTCTTGTGCAAACATGGAAATCCGATACAATAATTACCAGCAATCTGCCCTTAGCAAGCTACAACGTCGATGTCTTCATTTCTGGGTTTTCATTTGGAGATTACAGACGTGATTATGCTATCAAAATACTTAGCAAAAACTATGACAATTAAACAAAGATTCTAAGCATAACCTATTCAACTCGAGGTGCATAATTTGGCATTAGTTTCGCATATGTCATTTATCCAACCCAGCATGCTTCACTCTTCTTCATTTCAAAGAATATTCCATAATACAATGAAACCTATCAACTAATAGGCGCAAATTAAATTTCTTATCTGGCAAAATAATTTTTGGTTCGAACTTCTCAGAAGAGCACTACGTTTGCCATTCGAAAAATCAGCATTCGATATCTTTACTGCTCGGGTTTAGCATGCCCCTCGACCTGTATTTCTGCAGATAAATGTCTGGCAACTTCTGGAAATGTATGGTAAAGTAAATGCATCTACTGCTCTCCAGGGGTCATTTTTGAAAGAGGAATTTACACTCGAAAGTGCGGCGCCAACCAATCAGATCTACTTCAGAAGTACTTGCGTTTGTAAAAGCTCGGCTTACACTCGCGTTGGAACTGACTGTGTTAAGCAAGCGGTATGCGGCCCCAACCAGAGCAGGATCGGAATCAACTGTGTGTGCAATACAGGCTACTCCTTGTGGCAAGATGCCTGCAGAAAATGCCCAGAGGAATCAACAGCAAACGCCGATCGATCGACATGCGAGTGCGCTATTGGGCTTTCGTTCCAACAAACCGATAATGTTTGCATAAGTCAATGCTCTCCCAGCCAAGTGTGGAGCATAGATCGGTGCGTTTGCATCAATGCCGATTTTGTCTACTTCCCAGCCACCCGTTAATGCAAAGCATGCCCGAATATAAAGATTCCTAATGCTTTTCGCACTGATTGTGTTTGCCCTAAAAACACTGTCGGCATCAATGGAAATTGTGAATGCCCCACAAACGAGAGATGGAATGGAACTTAATGCGTTTGCAATTTGAATTTATTCAGAATTGGAGGCATATGTAAAGCATGTCAGCGGCGATCAACTTTCAATGGGACCGAATGTGTCTGCAATGTAGGTTCTTTCAGCAATCATGATCTCTGTTAGTCTTGCCATAACACCTGCAGCACATGTACAGGACCGGAGGCAGATAAATGCACAGCTTGTGCTGACATCACTCTAGTTTTCAATGACGGAATCTGTTCTCAAAAAGGCCCATGCCCCCTCGGCTCCTATTTGGTTAACTCACTGTAATAGGGAAACTTTTGTAGAGAATGCTTACCTTACTGCCAAGAGTGTACAGGAGAACTCGATTGTCAGAAATGTGCTTCTGGCTTCGTGGCCAACATAAATAATCCAGACTACGAAGATCAAGCGGTCACCACTTGTGATGAGGTTTGTGGGGATTCTAGAAGATACGAACAAGAGTGTGATGATGGCAATACGGTCGATGGAGATGGTTGCAACTCAGACTGCATCATATAATCAGGTTATTCATGCATCGGAGGATCATCTACCAAGAAGGACACATGCACTGTTGTTATTCCGGCGGGAACTTATCTCGAAGCCAAAGGGTCTGTCAATACAGGTAATAAGGTTACTCAGAGCATTCGAGCCAGCTATCTCCCGACATGCATGACAAACAATCAATGCGCTAATTGCTTTGATGCCCTATAAGTCAAGGTTATTCGGTCAGAGATGCCCGTCATTGCGACTGTCAGTTATGTGCCTGCGAGCAAATATCAATTTTATGTAGAGTACAACTTCTCACCCGGAGTCATCGTGAGTTCCACTTTCCGAGCCTCAATTAGGTTGAATCCAAATTACAGCAGCTGCTTCGAAGCCAGTGATTTTGATCAGGTTATCGACATCACCATCGACCCCTCAACTCTCGCCTTATGCAATCCGGTTTAAACCCTCTCAGACATTTTCGATGCTCCTACTGCCAATATCGCGAGTTGCTTCAAGAAAAACTGATCATTAAGCATACCTATTTTTAATATTGATTTTATAGACCCTAAACTGATATTGTAAGGCGGATGGATGGTTCAGGACGTCTCAGAGAACCCCCGACAACTCTATAATGAATGGATTATTAGGATCAACTTTTCTCAATTAAAATATTTTAGGGATGCATTCACCTTTAACTCAACATGCTCAAATTAAATTATTTTTCAATTTGAAGAACGAATGGCAAATGAGAACTAAAAGATCATTTTTTCATCTAGCCGTTTTTGAATGACCATTTTGTTTGCTGCTCCTATTTTTATTTCAGTTTATATAAAGTGCATTTATAGTTTCTGTTTTAGTGAAGGCATTAGGCTTTCAGTTTGAAATAAATCTTATTAAATCGCGAAGAATGAACCGCAACGAGTTCCGGCTGATTCTGGAGAGTTTCGACGATTAGTTTAAGTTCTGCTTCACCCACTGATAGGCAATCGATGCGATATTTATCCCCCTGGCTGTAATAGTCAATATGAGGAATAATTTTCAGGTTTGGATAGTTGCCAGTGGAGACTTCAAGAGGGTCTTCATCGTCAGATTCATTCTTCATGCTGATATGATTCATATATTTATTTCATCTGTGTAACACTAATTATATTTATCTGCTTCCTCGTAAAAAAAATAACGAATCGAACAATGTTATGATTCAATCAGACACATTGAAGTGATCTGAGGCTTACTCTGCATAAGAATAATGAGGTGAGTGCTAGAAACTCATGCTGGAATAATTATGGCCGATATAAACAGCTTGACGAGCTATAAATGCATGTTAGTAAGCTGTATTACGGAGTTAATCGAATAGTCACAGGAGTCGATGTGAAGGAATAGTAGCAATTACCTAATCTTACTCTCTTTGATTCTTATTAATATCTCTACAATAGCGATGTCGATCATAATGATGCAGATTATAGGAGTGAATTCGGATAAAGGCACAGTCATTCTCAAAAATGCATAATAAACAATACCAATCGAAATATTGAATAAAATGGAAATCAGGAGCCAATACCAAAATACAATAATATGTACGTCGCAATCGAAGCATAGAAAATATTGATATGAGCCAACACTTATCGAAATTAAAAGTCTGGTTGGTTGACAAATTGGAAATGCGTAAGAGTATCTTATTAACTAACAGATAGATAATGCATTGAGTGGCAATGAAGGAATTGTTAGATCAATGAAAGAGATAGAATTCATTCGGCTGAGAAGCTTATATTTAATCAGCAATCATATAGAATCCATTGAAGCAATGAGTCGCTTCATTGTTCCTCATTTGGAACTGCTCTCATTAGGTAGTGCATCGATAATACAGTGAGTAACAACATCATGAGTATTGCATCGTTAAGGAAGAACAGCATATCCAAACTCACTTCTTTATTGATCAGTACGAATTCACATTATTCAGATAATAACCTAATTGAAGACTACAGTAACATATACGAACTGCATTACTCTCAACTGAGCTATGTGCATTTCGAAGGTGATTCAAATCATCGGTGTCAGTCACAATCTTTGGCATTTATGTCTCAAATGCCGAATCCCGTAATTGACAAGCAGATGCATATAAACATCCAATCCTCAATGAGAATTGCGAACTCCACAATTGTGGACTCTCACCCGAAAATATCTAAAAGGGAGATTTTGGATTCGTACAAATCGGAAAACCTTCAGTAGCTGATTATGAATAAATCAAAGATTAAGTGAATTCAGGAATAATTCAACTTCAATTATTTAGGAAGTATATTTGCTTTGGAATTAAGAGATATTTATTAGCATCGCAGCATCAACTTTTTCAAGTCTGTGCCATTATGGCTCATCACTGTGGAATACTTCGAAAGTTCTTGTTTCAACTGCCAACATAGGCATTTAATACATTCATATATTATTTAACACATTTATATGTTTGTATCATTGATTTGATACCTCTATCATTTTGTCGGATATATGCTCGCATTGATCGTGCCATTCCTATCGTTTGCTAAACTACAGTCCTCTTCCTTCAGTTCTTATGACATTAAGGATTTGCCTTCATATTAGTTTGCACTATTCATGCAATTTTAAATCTTTATACTTCCATCAGAAATTTTCTGGCTTTCTGTATTCTATGTTTCAACCTCCTTTTTCTGCATGCTCCTCGTCTTCATCTTTCGCATGAGTGCACTCATGAATTTCTTTTGTAGTCTTGAAAATGGGATTTCCACAGTAACGCACAGTAAAAACCCTAATATAACACACAAAACACTATTTGAAACAAACCCGAAGAAATGGGCTAATATATCCATGTTGTATTAAGTTTTTATCGAATACAGCCATTGCTCAATTACGATCAAATGTAATAAATAGGTGCAGAATGATACCTTCGCCATGAAATTAAAGAATTTTGTGTCTAACAGGAAGGAAACGAGAGTATGAGGAATATTCAGCAATGAGGGCAGCAGCATGAGAGATAATGAGAAAACCAGCAGAAATTTCGAGTAGGTCAGATAAAGCGAGTGCTGTAATTGAGACCAATTGTTCTAGTTTTGACCGGTGCGCACTAATGCACAGATTAGAATGCTGAGAAAGAGGCCGGTGAACTCGAAGCCTCTTCGAAACCATACTTTGTTCAGAAATAAGGTCTTCAACTTTGTCAAAATGCATGCATTCTAATTTTTCTCATTCATATTTTTAAGTTTACTGCATTATTCTTGCAGATGCTCAGTATATAGAATGCCCAGTAACAACCCGTACAGATAAGGTGTGCATCTTGCCCATGGCTTGATATAAATTCGGCTCATATACTCCGCATAATTCGCAAAGTCCTCAAGTTTAATAGGAAGGATGTAGCCATTCTCATAAGTTGTTGTCATAGTGTATGCCCAGGACATAATAATACTGACTACGATAGCTAATACACCCAAATTATTGGAACTATCCCTCTGCTTGGAGTACCCATACATTAATAGGATCAACATGCAGTAGACAAACAGTTGCATGTCATTTTGCAAATACCAGCCCCATCCCAAGCACATGGTGTTGCCTCCATTGACCAAATTGTCCACATAAAATAGAGATCTCCACATTCCCATTCCTGAGCAATATGACACAGGCTATAAGCTAGCAGACCAATATGGCCCCGAGCCAAGGTGCTCATACATTGTATAGTATATCATAATTGCCATGAAATAAGCAGGGAACAATCTCAGAAATCTATTCAAAATCGCAAGCGGATATTTCAAGGGAGATTCCATACGTTACTTCAATACTGCATAGGCAACTAAGAAACCACCAATGAAAAAGAATATGTCAACTGCGAATAAGCCAGAATTCACTAACAAATAAAACCAAGTCTGCAACTTCGGAAGAAATCCCTAAAGATTCGACACTTATCCAAGGATAAATGAATATTAATGGCCGAAGATGACCCACATCATTGATATTGCTCTCACCCCGTTTAGCACATTCAAAGGGTTGCTTTTATTTGCGTCGTATTGAAATATCTGCATTGATTTCTGAATTGAAAACACTGACAGTATCCGATGCGACCCAACACTCTTAGAAACACTCGATAAGCAGACTAATGTCATTAAAGCCACAATTAAACCCAGAGTTATGAAGAATGCACCAGAATAATCCAATCTTTGCGATTGCTCAATGGGCGATATAATATCGTGGAGGGTGATCGGTATATTCTATCGAGAAATAATCTATTGAACGAGTATTTAGATTTAATTGCTTGTGCATACCGAAGGCAGGCAGAAATTTTGGGTGAAAATTGTTTAGGGATTTACATTGAGAGAAAATGATAGTTGTTTGTAGTCCATTTCTGGGTTATTGACGCACATTTAGTATCGACCGATGCGAGAGATTAATCGGCCTGAGTTCGAGGCTATTTATGTGAGATGCTTCGGGATTTCAGCTAAGCAGTTTATCATGCACACTTGGTTTGACCTTAATTATATAAAACTTTAATATTTCATTGTTGATTTTAAACCTACCAATTAAAACTGATCTCATATATTCTGGTTGCGTGAGAAATGTAAATTATTTGCATATCACCTTGATTACCAACATCGCATTCAAGCAATACTCAAGTATACGACAGATCATCCTCTGTGTATTGAAATCTTCGCTTCCTATTATTCACATTCAATTTCAAACTATCACGTAAGCTACTTTATCACGGTGCTGCATCTGCATATATTCGTATCAGAGTATTGTACTTCGAAGCCTTCTTACTTATAAAAGATGAGCAAACTGTTCAAGATTTTGTCTCAAGAGCACCTCCTCATATTTGCCTAAATTTTGAGTTTAATTCCAAATTTAGGTTATTCAATAACGGCAGCCTTTTATAAAATATCTATTTTAATATGGAACAGCTATCTCTCGTTTAATCAAATACTTTCGAATGCTTCTGAACATTTTTAGTAATTTTTTATGTTAATAACTATTAGGAATCGATACTATGCAAGCCATTTACTTGATGGTCTGTCTTTCAATTACCTATTTCCACTTTCTGACTTGCACTATCTTACCTGCATTTTATAATTTACACTTTATTATATTATGTAATGTGTCTTATTTAGTATTAAGTTGTCAATTTAGATTTATCACGCATTCCTGACCCTTCTAATCCACCTACATTGAATTAAATTTTAATGATAGGTTTGTCTACTTGTGTGCTAACATTTTTTTACACATACGCATTAATAATCATTTTAGAACTCCCATCATGAATTAACAAATGAATAATTTATCACAATAACCTCTCCTTATTATGATAGTATTACTAAAATTACAAAATGCCCTTACGCTCAAGCTATGATTATAATTGCAGTATCAAAGCATTTCATATGCGAAGGAATCTCATTCCACCATTCCGTTAAAATACTTTCCAAAATTATATTAAAGCATTAGAAAGCTTCGAAATCACTATTTATATGCCTCATTATGCTGGCATTTATAGCTGATAGGATGGAGAATCGACATTCATTAAATGGCGACTTTGAAATTTTTTGCAATATACTTCTCACATAAATAGCACTCCATTCTAAATAAGCTAATTTATAAAAAAATGTTGGATAAAAGAATAATCAAACAAGCATTTCTAAATTCCATATCCATCGATCTATCCTAAAGATGCATCAAAATTCAGGAAAAAAATTATATGATATTAGAAAGTTATGGAATTCTTTACAATTACGCCAAGGAATCAATGAACCAAGGATCGATCGAATTCATAGAAATTCAGACAAATAAGTTATATGCTTTGCTGATCTACGAGAATCGGAAATAGAAGATAAAAGCAGTAAATAACAAATATATGATGCGCATTTGAACATTTATGAGGTTGATGATAGTCCATTGGCTTATAATATGAACATTTATGCAGGTTACGTGAAAAATAACATAAAATCAATATCTTAGGGAATATACTGCTGAGGCTATACTTTAAGTTTTCGAACTGGCCAGGGCTGAAAGCAACCGAATTATAAAATACTGATGGCTTACATTTAATATGATTAAATTCATTTACAACTTATAGCAAAAGCGTAAGTTTGTTGATGAAATTGGACGGTTATCGAAAAGTGATGGATTATCATCAGCATATCCGTAGATTGCAGACTCTAAAATTGCCCTACATCACCTTAATTGGTGAAGTTGTAGAAGATAAATAATCCTCAATGGACAGAATAATTTTAAAGAATGAGCATATAAAAGGTGATATTGCCAAACATATCGAAGGTGATTGAGGAGCATGATGATTACCACATACTCAATCAAGAGCATGCTAACAATAGTCGTTGCTAGAATTCTGGCCCATAAAAATGTCGCCTCTCAAGAACTTTTATTCACACAAACACAGAAGTCTTATCAGGTAAATGTTACTACTCAACTATAACCTAGATATAAACGATAATAGGATGTGTACAGACTCCTATTATAGACTGATTACTTCATATCATATAACCTAGATATTCAGATGTTCGATTAAATATAAGAATTCCTAAAGTCAATCAAGTAAATCTACTTCAAGCTCTAAGATCTAGAATTCAGCACGAAAATATCCTCACAGTCACAAGTATATTTTATTTATATTACATTATTTTTTAATTGCATAGTTCTTCCCATATAAAATCCGAGCTATTGATTGACTCCAATTTTCCTAAAGTTTCATAAATTTCATAAAATTTTACAGTACGATAAAACTCTCACAGATAATTCATTTTTTTTGTTCGACTTGTTATAAAAAGAATGTGGAATAGCGGCACCGTATTACATTCTACATTTCTTATGAAATGAACTATCTTTTCTGTTTTATTTCAGAAATAAGATCGTTGCGCACCCATATTTCCTGTTATTGATAATATGATACTCATGCATTTAATTCGACTCGTAGTTGCCATTGACAAAATTAAAATCGGCGAATTGGTTTGTTTATATATTTATTTATTTATTGCATATGCTTTCGGGCAGTAGCAGACGCAAACGTGCGATCTTTTAATGTCGACCTTTCGACTAGAAACTTATGACTGATTCGTTCGAACTATTCCATTCCAAGTATCGCCATTGAGTTTTCGGATTTCTTTGTCGTGGTTTGCTTAATTTTCTTCCGAATGTTGGTCTTGGATTATTTGTTCTCACACACAAGCACCACACGCCAAACGCTACCCCTCGAATTCACATAAGATTTTAAGCATATTGTGTAATTTTACCCAATCCGGTGATGTCTATTTCAGTTGACAGCAAGATCTTTGTCTCGGATTACAACAACAAAGTACTAGCAGGCACAAATACAATCCTATAACGAATGTTTCATGCTTCAACCCTGCCCTCTAATGCTGGTTCCTGACTTGTGGAGTGATGGCTCGATGAGCTTCTGGGATTACAAAGCGAGGAATAAAATTCGATCATTTGCCTTCAATGCACCAGTTTGTGAAGCTGATGTTTCTCCTGCTGGCAATATGATTGCATATGCATTGGGAAATGACAGGCATATTGGAGATGAAGGAATTGGTAAGTGGTCGAATGCATTGGCTGTTCATTTAGTCGGTCAAGACGAGCAAAAGTTTAACGGGCCACCTCAAAAGAAGTGACGATATTTGGTATTGTATAAATAGCTAGGCTACATTAAAGACGATCTCAGCGGAATTACTGACCAAGTTATTGACTTGAATCTCAAGTGTAATAGGATCGACTTGAATCTTTTTTAAAGGAGTTGGGCAGAGCAAGTAAATGGCCAAACCCATGAAGGCGAACATGCCTTTGAAGATTGCCAATTTAAACTCATATGTACAGACTATTAAAGCAACTGCTATGTCAAGGCAACTCATTAGGATGAGCTGTAGAGTATTGCCTTCATAGAAAGCGTTGATGGTTCCTCGCAGCAGGGGTCGGACTCCGAAGAGGATTGTCATCAGCAAAGAGCAGGGCCAATTCTGAACATATTATGCAGAAAATATTTGAAATTAGCCTTGTATTCCTCATAGAGCAGTGGATAGGCAACGAATGCGAAGATAAAGAAGGGAAAGAACAGAATGACTGAAGCAGAAGAGTCGATTTTCTCAACGAAATGCAAGTGATAAAAGAAATTACTAAACTGTCGAAACCCTAAAAAGATGAAGTCTCCGATGTTATCTTAAAAGAGCATAATGAGCAAGCATCCGTTGAAGGACATTGCCCGCATGAGTTGAACAAAGTTGTGTAGAATAGGACACATAAAGATCATTAAATCACATTCACAGTTTGCAATATATGTGGCGGAGCAAGCAGCCCGTACTTTATGAAAGACAAGAAATGTGACTTTGACCTTTGTCGAGGATGCACTTCAATAGTCCTGTTTAAGAAAGTCAAATATGACTCCTCCATATTCTCTTCGAACAGCACATGCTACTTATTGGATGTGACCTTCTGCAGCTTCCTTTTATATCTTCTCTGACAGCAAATTCTTCAGCAGATTTTTGTTTTTGTCAATGGCTACTTTCAGCTTCTCGAGGGCTTCTTGTTCAATGCTCTTCGATTCCAATAAATTGTTCTTTTTATTTACCGCATTTGCATTTTATTGCTTCGCCTCATTAAGGTTCGAGTTTGCATATTCCAGTTCTTCATGAACTGCTAATTTTGTCAATTTAAGTCAGCAACTGTTTTGTCCAATGCTAATTCCTATTATTTACGGATTTACAATTGGTTTACTAACTTTTATCTTTACGAGGTTTTCCTTTACAGCTCTTTTAATTCGTTGCTTCTCTTTATTTATTTAGTCTGACCTTTCCTCTTTGGTTTTACTATTTGTTCTTTTTTTAGGCTTTGAGTTGTTATGCCATCTGTGCAATTTCTGCGTCCAGGATTTTAATATCGCCTTATATTTTTTATCTTTCTAGCTTAATCACTTCTTTGAGCTACTTAGCAGCTGTTAGTTCCTACTTTTTACGTTAGTCGTTTCTCTTTTATCTTTAATTTCTGATTTAAATTTCCTTAATAATTTCCCGGAGGACGCTAATTTTATCCATAATTTTGCCTTGCTTTTAATTGATTTGATTGATTTACTAAATTGAGTATTGCTGCTGATTCTGCAGCGATGACAGCTTGGTTGTGAGCTATTCACGGACCTTGACCTGTTCTTTTTCTTCTTTTTCAGTTCGTTTTCTTCGTTTTCATGACGAATCTCTATTTCCTCGAGGGTCTTAATTTCTTACTTTTCATAGATGTTGAGTTGCATCTTATGGGTCCGTATGATATCCCGAATGTCGTTTTCCTTCTTCTTGAGATCTTCAGTTTCGTTGGATATTTTCTAGAGGTATTTCTTGATCGTGTCTCCTCTTTGCTGTTCCTCCTCTTCGATTTTCGTTGAGTTTTGGATCCTGGCAATATATATTTCGATCTATCCTTTGTTAATTTTGCATTGCTTTATGTGGTTCTCTTCGGATTCGAGATGTTCAGTCAAATTGTTATAGAGCATCTGAGTAATGTTTAGGTATGTCATACTTGGATTCTGTTTCTTAGGCCTTCGAGTTAGGGATCGATTAGGATCTTCAAAACTTCGTAATATTGTTGTTCGACCTCGGTTACCAAATTGGAGTCAGTCCCTGAAATTATTTAGATTTGAGGTCTGCTGTCGCCGTCTGATTATTTCATGAATCTGTAGGAATGCACTACGTATTCAATTTAAATGATAAGCTTTTGCAATTAGTGGAAGTTATATATTTTAATTCAAGGCAGCGAATAATTTCATAGATACTATACAACTGAATGAAAGTGAAGTATCATTGTATCATTGATCGCTACTTTAACAAATGTGGCAACTTTAATGATTATTCATGTTTATTCGGCAGTTGATTGTTCTAAATGAAGCATGAAGAAGAACATTCGTAGTTGATAGGATCAAACTAAGCAAATAGATGCATACAATGTAGCGGACAATCAGTACAGCATAAGAAGTAAGATAATTTCAGATGTTATCAAAGTCGAAGCGAATGCAAGGATATAATTTGAGAGCAATGCTAAAATAATACAGTCATAATAACTAAGTGCTTATGCTAGTTCAGATATTAATTGTGTATATATATGCATATTAATTCAATATTTGCGCCTAAGAATTTATTACAGACGACATCAGGCAATTCATGATGAAGACTCAAATCCAAATCAGAAAATAAACCAAATCCTAAGCCCTAAAAAAACATGCAATCGACACACCGGCAAAGAATACTGCAATAGTATCGGAAATCAATGCTCAATACTCGGTAGCCATATATACTGGCGGAACTCGCTCACATCAAAGAAACTCTCATAATTATACTGTTCGATGACAGTCTCTTTCAATAGCACAAACATTTGATATCAGGGTACATAAACTATGTGCAATAGGCAGCGATATTTTGGAAATAGTCAGAGCAAGCAGAGCTAACATAGTCAATAGAGTGTTCATCTAAGGCTATCTACCATTAAATAGACAGCATTTTAGTGAATGTCGCTCCGATTGTCTATGAGGCTATGATTGACTGCCAATAGTCCCCCACATTTGGCAGCACATCCAGCAATAGTAAAGCCTTAAATTGAAATGCTCTGCTATATGACCTAATTCGATTCGATTCGGTTGTGATACCCGCGACAGATGAGCTTGTAAATTGGTTGCTGGATCATTTGGCGAGCATGTAGAAAGAGCGGGTGCATTGCTCACTAAATATTGTTGCCAACTTGCTCGCTCATCATAGGTTTCGAGGAGAATTCCGGCGGAAAATACTAAAGAATGGCTATATTTTATGCATTGTTCACATGCTGGGTATCAACAGCCAAGATAGTGTGAAGAACAGCAATGACATTAACGAGCAGATTGGGATTGTTACGAAGTTTATGTCTGACCCAGTTTTATGCTTCATCACCGAAATTAACAATAACACTAATAACACAACCATTTCCAAGCCTTGTTCATTCTTCCAAAATCTGTGAGGCTCTTCACTTCCTAATAAAGTGCAACGAACAAAGCAGATGTCTTTTCTCTACATACTTATCGTAAATTGAGCAAAATAATGGGAATCTTGATCGTTGGCATATCTAACTGCTGATGGATAAGTTCATGACTTTTATGTGCTGTGAAAATTATGGACTTGAGGACGATACTTTGAATTTCATATACTTTTGTGTGGGGCAGGCAAATGCTCACATTAAAAGAGAGTTGGCTTATTTCTGAAGAAAATGGTATATAGACAAATGAATTTGATTGAACATAATGCAATATATTTCAGCCATTCTCTCAGCAAGCATGGTGCTCATAACGTGGATGAGGTTCGTCTTTCTCGCAAGCAACTCTCACCAATCTCACTACAGTCCTATGCGCATATCTCGAAGCCAAAGCAATCAATTATTGCCCATTGCTGATGTCACTCAATTTATTTATTTTCCGAATTTTGAAAGAGAAGACTATTAGCACTTATGGTGATGAAAAACTGAATGAAAATTGTCTCAGACTGTTCATTTTGTGCCTTGCTCAATCCGAGCACACATAGTATTAGTCTTGAATAAATTATATAGGAGAATCATAATTGGATACTCGTGCTCGAGGCGATCGTAATAATGATAGAGAACGAGCTGCATGCACAGGAGGCTCATAGGGGAGTTATTAAGATGGGGCTGGAGAGCATTTCTGCGATTCTGGGAATATAGAATAAAATTGGAAGAAAGAGAAAATAGGGATAGTTCAGTGCATTGCAACGGATGCTGTCGAACAAGGTGGGGCTCTCGATATAGAAAGTGTATTAGAGACAATGCAATAGCGCTGGGGACCAAGACGAAATGAAGATATGGGAAGTAATTCTGGAGCATCTGGAAGCCAGATAATATTTGCTATGATATTTTCGGGCCAATATTATATAGCTAGGATGCTGACAGATATATTAAATAGGATGATGGTAGATGTAAAATAAAATCAGATAATTGATCGAGTATAACGAATTAACTGATCCGGATAATTAGGTGCATCCATCTATTTACTCAAGTCGACTCAAGCATAGATAAGATTAATGAATGTTACCCAAAAATAAAAGACAACTCGCAGAAAAGAATCGAGGAGAATATGAGAGTCAATCAGTTTACCCAGCAAGGAAGGAAGCAGCGAAGAGCAGATCCAAAATATTTCAAAAGATAAAACTAAGTTCAGTCTTTGCTCAAACAAGATTGTTACAAGTTACTTCGAGTAGTTCCGGCTGACTATTTCGAAATGCTGCACGAGCTTATGCTCGTTTAGTTTATTCTGATGCTATCGATTAAGGATGCCACCTCCAGGATTGTTAGTCCTATGCTGAATATTTACGAATTATGAGAATCAGAAGGGACGGTAATTGAGATGCGGCTGTTATTGAGTTGCAGCTATTCAGGGAGAGAAGAACTCATTGAGTCCTTACTTCCCGAAATTTATGCATTCTCGATAGTCTGGCATGAAAGCTGCGATATTATGCTAATCTCGCCATCCTCATCCACGAGGATGTTGAAGGGCCTCACATCCTATTCGAAACCCCAATGTTTACAGTTTCTTCCCTGATGTGATGAGTCTGGTCAGCAGGAGCCATATCTATGTTTACTTGACCGAATTATACATAAAGCGCGTTTAAATTTGGCAATCGATTTGATGTCATATATTCGCCAATCTCAAATAGCAGCTCGAATCTGTTTTAGCCATAATTATAAAATGCTCTCAGCCAAAATTGCTCTCTTCAGCTTCAACTGTCTGGCTGCACCTCCCCTAGCGTACTACTTTGCTAGGTCCAAGGTCTAGTCCCTGGGTGTGCTGGCGGGGGTCTGCTACAAGACCATCATCGAAACTCCTCCTTTTCAAAACATCGATGTTCAGCCACTTTCAAAGACAATCCTCTAGGCCATTGAGGCCTAGGCAGGGAAGTACAATGGCAAAGGCAGCGAAAACAAGCTCCATGGTGATGCCTTGAGTCACATGAAGGCCATGTTGACCCAGGGAATCGAGTTGGACTCATAAGTATTTGCCCAGGAGCGAATACATAAAGGAAAAGTCGATCGAAAATTTTGCTTCAACCCAAATTATACGGCCACCCAACAGATCTTTCGATTCATACACAACCTCTAATCTGCACAATCTATGCTGTTGGGAGCCTATGGAATCTCGAAGACCGTCTCAGGAGTTCTCTTTTCCATGCTGTCAAGGTACATAAACGACTACCGATGCCTGCAGTAAAGGGGAAAGCTGTAGCCCTAATCTCCTCTTTTATTAGCTCTAGATAAAACGAACCCTCCCCCAATGCTATTTTACTATTCGATTAATGCCCTAGATAATGAAGAATAGATTGTTCAAAAGCTGATAAAGCAATGCTCAGAGGAGCTGAGGAAGGAATTTTAGTATGTCCAAGCTATTAATGCTTCCATAGACAGGAAAATTAGGTTAATCCCAGAAGATAAAATTAATTATTAGCAAGAAGTTGAAAATTTAAAAAAAAGAAAAGAACAATACAGCCTGCCACTTGAATAATTTTGTTCGATGATCAAAAACTACTATCGTTCAAAAGACATCAAAGTCTACCTGTTCGTTGACCAGATCAACAAGGTGGCCTCAGTCTATCGAGACTACAACAATATTCGGGAACTCCAAAAATTAGCCAATAAAAACGACAAAGAATACCTTGCCGATCTAAGGAAGAGAGCTAATACAATCGAATAATCATTTGATGCTACTACGCGGAACTATAAACTTGTGAGATAGATGTCGAGAATGGCTGCATCAACAATATTCAACAGCTCTCGAGATATCGAGCAGGACCTGCTGCATCAGCGACGAGACTAAAAATACGACCTTGGATTCGATAATCACTAGAATATTCCGAAGTTTACGATTAACTTCCAGGAGTAAATTCTAACCGAAAATGTGTCCACAGAGATGCTGTGGATAGCCATGAGCTAAATCAAGAATAGGTTTCCAATATACTTCGAGGCGATGGAGTTTGTTAAAACCAATGAACAGGCCATCATTCAGCAGTTTATTGTAGCCAGACGATAAGAACAGTAGCAAGTTAGCTTCCATCTTTCCCCATACTTTCGTTATCTCGCCATCCGGATTGCTCTCGACTCAGAGAAATTTCGGAAGATCCACAAATAGTTTCAATAGTAATAGTAATAACACACAAAATAAAGATTCACAGAGAGCAAAACTGCCGCCTTCTTTCCTAAATTCATTGAGCTGGTTGAAGAGGTCGCTGAGTAAAAGATAATAAAACAGATAGAGAAGTACACGAGCAAACGACTGACTCATGATCAACAAAATTAGTGCCAATAACTGGTTATTCTAGCTATTGACAAGGCACGTGAGTTGATGATCGAAGGAAAAGAGAATGTTGATAGCTTTGTAATCTACCCAGGAATAGAAATTTTTAGAAATGTGACTGGTACTTTTGACCATCTTAAAACAGACGTGGTGACTATAGTGGGAATCTCGGGCGAAGGTAAAAGTGTATTAAAGTCTATTACGTCAATCAGAATTGAGTTAAGCCCCAAAGAATGCTTAAGGCTGTTTCAACGAGTCTGCAGCTTTGACTATGCCATAAAATATCTCAATCTAATGCAAAAATAGCAAAAAAATACAGACCTACCTATGGGAATTATTGGGGGCCACATCGAAGATTTCCTCATTAAATGCTGCAAATAGGAGATCTAACTCAGCATTACTCGCTTCGGAACTGGAGAGACAATTGTTTTTAGTCCGAAAATGTATCATGAAAATGGCAAGAATTCGCCTCTGTACTTCCTGCATATGATCGATAGGATTCCTCGGAGAGACAACTTCGAAAAATTGATCTAAAAGTTGGCAAATGATCCCAGTGATGAAATCATAAATCAGCAGTTTCTGGCTCTGCCTTTGAAGAAACCTGATTGGTTAATATACCAAGATCCTAAATCAAGCAAGCGCGACTTCGAAATAAGCCAAACTAGCCCATCGATCGATGTTTTGTTGATCAAGAAAACAGATAAAGGGTAGATTGAAATTGACAGTATAGACTTTACAGTCACTACATCAAAAACGAATATCACTGATAGGTGTGCAAATGCCAAAAATAAAATCGATGCAAGGCTTACCCCGAGTTCGTAATTCTAACAAAACTCCTACCAACAAAAGTTTCTGTGCCGTTTCACTCATCACATTTGGTGCCCAAATCAATCAACTGGAGCCCAGCAGGCATAAGCTAGAGGAAAACTTTAGATAGTTCAAGAAAACATTTTCTCAGTGATGCCTCAAACCAATCTAAAGGATGGGTCTTCTAATAGCAGTAAGCTGAGAGCAATGCTTTAACAGTTGTAAGAATCCAAGAAAAGGTCGATAAAAAAATGATGATCGGATATATCGTTAAATTAGAATATTAAAAAACTTCTCCTGCTGTTGGTTGAGAAAATGTTCGGGTGTTTTGAATCCAATTTATTTCTCATCATCAAATCACCCTTTGTAGTGTTTATATAAAATTACAGCCATTATCAAACTGGCTTTTCCGGAGATACTATCTCTATAAAAATCTATTATATCGAATTAGTTTAAAGCTAAAACAATTCTAATATTAGTTTTTATCGATGTTTTGCAAGTCGTTTTACTCCTTTGTGCCTTTACTTTACCCTGACAAAATATAAAACTATGAAATTTACTTGAACAGTCTACTGATTATCTTCGAAGACAATGAATACGAAGAGAGCCGATATATCCAACGATCTTTTATATTCGTTATCATCGAAATTAAACCCGAATAGTATCTCAGTTTCGAGTGAAGGCAGAGTCCTGATGTCCTCATTTAGTCCAAATCGATGAATGTGAACTGCATCGGGCAGTTCACTATCCCCAACTTAACTCTTCGGAATAATATGCATATCCTTCGTTTTAGAGGAAGGGAACGCAGGCAAAATATAAAAATTGGTTTGCAGATAAGACCAAACTCAGATGAAGTGATAATTAGGATAGGAGGGAGTTATATCAAGTCACTGGCTCTTCCTGGGAAGAAATTATAAACCTCACGCAGACTTTATAACTAAACTGATTTTTGCATACTTTAATATTGACTTTACACTCAAAATGAAGACCTCATCCAATTCTATTCATTCGCTCATCTATTAATTTACTCACATTTATTTGATCAGATGGCTACTTTATGCTCAATCACTTGGGGTTGGGGGGTTGGGGTTGGGTTGGGGTTGGGGTTTGGGGTTGGGGTTGGGGGTTGGGAGCAGAAGCGCCATAAAAAGCAGATGCAAAACTTTATGATACTGCCTTTGATTGCCTCAAATGATCCATTCTCCATTCCTTTTTGGATATCCTTCGCCAATTGGGTTTTGACTGCGCGAATGCCTTCAATTTTCTTTCATTATTTTGTGCATTTCTATGTGGCTTCAATGATACGCTTTGCATTCTATTTGAACCCCTTTATTGTAATCTGAGTGAATGAATGCCAAACTGCAGCCACTGCAAACCCAGGTTTGGACCCAGGAATGGTCGGGGTTTCATAGAGTCCTCCGACCCAATAAGTATTTACATAGTATTGAGCATGCCTGAGTTCTTCCGTTTTGTAGAAAATAGTGCTGACTCTTTTGGGCGAGTCCGAATTTATGGTGATCTAGAGAAATTGAAGTGACCCCTTCTTGATCGAGTGAATACATTTGCTTGAAGCGTTCATCGAAGAGACCGATAAATCCCTAAACATCCATCGATATGCAATCCGACATTTCGTTTCTTGGCTATCTTGGCTAGTTTGTCGATGGGGTTGATGATGCCATGTGGGAAGTTAGGAGCATCACTCATAATTAAAATTGTATTCTTATCGACCAAGGACTCTAAATGTTTCACATCGACTTCGAACTAGTCGTTCAATCTTGCTTTTCTCGCTTCAACGTTCAGATAGAAGCATCGTTTATCAACGGCAGCATGTATGGTCACTGGAACAACGCTAGGTTTAGATATATCATTACATATTGGGCTTCGCTCTGTCACTGTAATATTTCTTATGGGCGAAGATTGTTAAGATGAGGCTTTCCGATCCGCCTGTTGTCGTGGTCCCGTAGAATTTAGAGCCTTTTTTGGTAAGTAGATCGGCAGTCATGTTGAGCAGCTCGTTTTACATTGGATGCAGTTCTTTGAATGAGCCGAGAGGCAAGGAGTTATGATACATGTAGGGTGCAGCAAAAGTGCTCATTGATTACATATGTTCCTTCTCATCAGAGTAAAAAGCTCAGAGATCTTCCCAGTGCCCCATAGCTTCTCTTCGTTTTACTTCCAATTGCGAATTCGTTTCTTTATTGATTCCTCCCTCTGGCATGCCATCATCAGGCATTGAGTTACATCTTTTCTGATCCCAATTCTTTGGCAGTTGGATCGAAATTTCTTTCTCACTTTTTCTAAGTTACGCTTCGAATTTCTTATTTATCATTGAGTTCAGGATCGGAATTGAGAATAAGAAGGCATAAAATTTTTATTTTATTTTTTATGTCGCCGATTCTTTGAAGGCTGAAAATGGAATATGCGTTACTTCTAAGTTCTTTATTATGAGATTGCCATCTGTTCTTTTTCAGCAAGCGCCTACCTATTGCCAGAAAGAGTATCGAATATATGACACAAAACCAGCCAAAATGAACATCTTGTGTCGCAACCATGAACTTGTCCAATGTCTGAGCAGTTCATTATTGAACGACAGGCTGAATAAAACGAATGGAAGTCTCTAGAAATGGCTGCACTTTTTGCTAATAGAATTAAGTCACAGCATCCATGTCTCTATTCAATTAAAATTATAATTAAGATATATGTTCTTAGTATTCTTCATATTCTTCGTATTCTCAGTATTGCACATCAAGTTTCCTGAATAATGGGATAGGGGTTGGGGTTGGGGTTGGGGTTGGGTTGGGGTTGGGGTTGGGGTTGGGGTTGGGAACAAAGATATGGCTTTCAAAATTATGGTTCTTTCATCTAAATTTATCAAATATCACTTTTTGCAAGTTTCGCCTGCTCTTCTAAGTACTGCTTTCGAGATGCAACTACTCTTCGTTGATGGGACTGTCTCGCTCCATTATTTCGGACCATATTGGGATAGTTTGGTTGTTCAGGAACAGAGTGGGCCATATGGCATGTTCAACCTTGCTTATGATGATCGAATAGGTTCCGAATCCGTTTTTTCTGATGTTCAACTCGTTCGTAATATTCTTAAATAAGGGGTAAGTAAAGGAGAGGTTAATTTGCACGTTGTTTATCAAACAAACATTAACAATGCCAGTATCGAGTTTGTTAGTGTGCATTGTTTGGAGACTGACTTCAGACAGAGGGACTATCCCACCTATGTGACAGTTTTGCTGCTCTTAGGATATGCGTCATATTCTGACCCATTTTAAAACAGACTCGCTTGTTGATTTTGTTGTAATTACATAGTTTTACAGCTACTATAACTTATTGGATTAGTTGTCGAGGGCTTCGATGAACAAATGCTATTACCCTTTATTTATCATTTTTTATAGGGAGAGCATTGCCTCTGTATTTCGCTACTCGGTCAACAACTTCATGCAGCCTATGAAATTCTCCATTCTTTAATCCAGAGTTTCTTTTCGGACTTATTGGCTGAGAGCAGTAAAAGCCTCACAGGTCGGATGCAGGCAATTGGCAACTATGAAGGCCAAAGCACAACAAACAAGTATAGATTTGATCATGAGATTCTCCGTGAAGATTTAAACAACCAATCGAATATAATTCATCTAAGCCATTTTCAACGCATAATTAAATCAGTTATATAAAATCTATTGCCATTATTATGATTACTCCTCCTGAATTCGGAAGTAATTAATTGCATATATATCCTGTCATATGATTGCTTACATGCTTATATGCCGACATATTTAATCATTTGCTTTTAGTATTAGTTATTATATTGGCTTTATAAATCTATTTGTTAAACTAATAAAAAGAAAGCGATGACATTTGTACAAAGATTATGTAAAGCTAATGAAGTTAATCTCTGAAGAAGATGAAGTTAAGGCCACGATGAACAATAAATGCTCATCGAGAGAAGATAAACTGCAAGTGAAAGTTTAAAGCAAAGAGCATAACTTCAGGCAAAATCACTCCGATCTTAAAGACATGCTAAAGCTCTTAGGGTCAAAGCTGCGCCAAAGAACATCGTCCAACACAATTCGAGAAATCGAAGTAAAAACTAAAGTAAACATCACTAAAACCCTCTGAAAAATCATACAAGGAGTATATTGGAAGGCACGAAATAAAACAAGAATAGCATGTTTTAGGCCTCTAATCATCCAGAAAGAAAGAATCTTATAAACTATCGAAAACCACAATTCGATAGTAGTGATACTGAATAGTTCAAAATCGTCCTTTTTTCTTTTATGTCATAATTTAAAACTTGAAAAAAAATGCGGACAATTGGCAAAATATTGCAAAACTCAATAACTGCAATCGTACCAAATAATTAAACGAAACTAATCGATAATCGTGAAACGATAGGAGCATAACTTGAAGATCTAACATTGCTGAAAAATGCCCATAGAAATTAGGACTGAAGAATATAGGAAACACCTGCTACATGCACAAATGGATATCAATTAGAAATGCAGTCCTTCAATGCCTGTTTCACCTTGGAAAATTCAGTAACGATCTGCGATTGGCGCTCAATGTTCGGACATACAAATAAGCACAATAAGCACAATAAGCACAATAAGCACAATAAGCACAATAAGCACAATAAGCACAATAAGCACAATAAGCACAATAAGCACAATAAGCACAATAAGCACAATAAGCACAATAAGCACAATAAGCACAATAAGCACAATAAGCACAATAAGCACAATAAGCACAATAAGCACAATAAGCACAATAAGCACAATAAGCACAATAAGCACAATAAGCACAATAAGCACAATAAGCACAATAAGCACAATAAGCACAATAAGCACAATAAGCACAATAAGCAATATAATATAAATCAAAGAAGAATAATCACATATTTAATAAACCTCAATAAACAATGATTATTAATTATTATTAATTAAATCGTATACTGCACAGTATTATGATTAGCAATGATTGAAGCCATGAAACAATAAGTATCTGAATTAATTTATTTTTGTTTATGTTTTTACCATTTAATGTTATTATTAATTTTGAAGCTTGCTTATCATTATTTTATTGAATTCTGATTTGAATTTTCGATATAAGTTAGTATTTATAACTATCATTTTTATTATTATGTTGTCTACTGTTCTAATTATTCGAATCTTTATTTCCTAGTTGACAATTGTTAATTTATTCGATATTTAAAGTTTGTATGATACTGATAATTTATTGGGATTGTTTATTTGTTTCTCTTGGTTGAGAATGTGTGTTTATTTTATGCTGTTTAATGATCATCGAAACTTTATGAGAGTTTTCTGAGCCGATATATTTACTTTGCTTGGGTCTTTATTCATCTTTTGATACTTTAGCTTATTTATGCTTCATTTTAATAGATTAGTTTGGTTTCTTCATTATGATAAATTATTGTTATAGATTTTGTTCTTTTGGGAATATTTATTTATTAAAATTTATTATCTTTCCTGTTTTTTAATCATTGAATTATTTTGTGTGTTTCTTTTATTATTTGATTGCTTCTATTTTGTTTTGTTTTGTTTTTCCTCTGAGCTATCACAGTCACAATATACGATTTTTCAGTTTTGTTATTCATTCTGTTCACACTTTTAGTTGGATGCTTTTTTCTTTAGTTCCCTGTACTTTAAGATTTAGTTGGCTGTTTCGACTTATTATTTATTTTCCGATCCCTGAATCTAATCTATATATTTATTGATTGTTTTAATTAGTTGCTCGCTTTTTCGTGACTTTGTGAAATTGAGGATTGTTTTATTTTGGTTGACCTTTGTCGTTAATTATCATTTGTTTTGTTCTCCATAGTTAAAAAATGATAAAACATGGGAGATTATGATAATCCATGAGCTATTAGTGCGAGGAAGGCTAACCATATGAGGCGACTACAATCAGAACTAAAAAATAGCATACAAATACGATGGAACCCACTTGCATTAGGAATTTTTAACTGGCTGGAGCATCATGACTTAATTCACGAAATATATTGGCCCATAAAAGATAATAAAGTGCCGATCGAGTATGAATAATGTCAAATATGGGGGGTTTTTGAATAAAGCAACGATCTTTTGTTATAAACCTTTTCAGTCAGTGAGTGTCGGCCTGATATGGTTTTGAATATGAGAGATCAACAGTTGCCACATAATGCATGCAAACTATTCAAAGAGAACAAATGAGAATAATTAGATCATCTATCGGAATAAACATTGAAATGGCCGATATCCTATGCGCATATGTCTGCAACAAAACATATCAGCATTATTTATTATTATGCGTAGATTATGATAGAATATTATTTATATCACATCATCAACGATCTGTGTGCATAACTGAGTAAAATTTTATGTTAGAGTGTAGAACCTTTGGGTAAAAGTGTGCCGCTAAGTGAAAAGTTCATTTAAAATTGGATAAAATATCTTAGATATCTTATGCTATCAAAATTGAAATCAATGGCAACCTTTTCAAACTCGCAGCA
>NW_028282293.1:0-26849 GCF_059751285.1 Brachycentrus maculatus | reverse complement strand
TCCCAACCCCAACCCCAACCCAACCCCAACCCCAACCCCAACCCCAACCCCAACCCCAACCCCAACCCCAGTCTTCCCTATTTTCTTCGTTGTTGACATTTATAATAGTTAATCAATTGCGAATAAATCATCTGAGTTTTATGCCAAATATTTTTTGTAAACGAAACATTAAAAGGCATTCCAATTGCTGAAAGCTGTTCATATAAATATGCGCCTTAAAGAGCTTTCATTTGTGAGTCTATTTGTTTCAAGCATGATCAAACAATACGCTTTTTCGCGTTTTACTTAAACCTATTCATATTTAGAATGGAAATTACCCTGAGATGATTACCAAGACCTTTTGGTTTTGTGGACTGTTTGCCTTTTATCTTAGCTTTTAGATTATATACTGAATCTAATATATATGAATATATTTTCAATTTGGAGTATAGTTTTGTCACCCTTTGCTGTCGTATCAAAGTAGAAAACTAGATTATTCGGCCGTGTTTTGGCATTGACGTTCCTTGTTAATGCCTTGAATTGTATCGTTGAACTAGTTGTTAAAGCTGATTGCTATTATTGATTTAATTTTAAGTAAACTAATAAAATAAAATATAAACCATACTCTTCTCCTTACAGTTAATACCCTCGTCTTGCAACTAGAAGGGCAATATCTGCCCAATTCGTTATCATATAACAGGTTAAACCTCTATCGAGGAAAATAGTGTCTAATTTGCAAGAATTCGGTTCTCAATGCCAAAAAAATGACCTTGCTCCGTTCAAATTATTTTATAATATTTTATAGATTGTTGTGTCATCGTTGTTCCTTTTTATGCTTTATAAGTAGGCTATTCGCAAAGCGTATTTACTTCGGCATTTGAATAACCAAACACTAATGTAGAATTACTTCTGTAACAAATAAGGCTGTTAACGGGCAATAATCCAGAGTTTTTATGTTTTTTTATTCAATTCGTAGCATCGCCTTTGCTGAAACAGTTTTCATCTTCTATTAATTTGGCGTTATGCCACGTTTGCCATTAATTTGCAATAAATGTTTGGACTTTTCAAGAAAAAAGAAGAAGGAGCTAAATTTAAAAAGCCATATTACTCATTCAGATCGGTTTCTGCTGATAAAGTGATCGACCTGGCTCAGGACGGAGACCACAAAGGCGCTCTGATTATATGGGAGGGCTATGCAGCAGACAACCAATCATTTACTCTGGTGGAGAAAAGCCACGGATTTTGCATAAAATGCAAGCAAAACAATCTATACTTGACAGTCGAGAGCGAGGCAAATGGCGCGCGGATATTTGGTGCTGCTAATAATAATCAAGCCAACCAGACATTTACCATCAAGGAAAAATAAGCTGGCAAAAAGTAGTATGCAATCTATACTTACTGTGGAAAAGTGCTCGACATTTTCGAAGCCAGCAAGAAAAAGGGGACCAAAATAGTCCAATGGGAATACAATGGCAATGACAACCAATTGTGGAACCTATGCGACCCTAAAAACATTACATCTTCCTCTTCGTAAATCGAATGATTATCTATGCAACCTCATCCATTCACTATACACTCGCTTCACTCAATATCACTGAATACCGTGCTATAATTGGGGTGGCTCTGAAAAAACTTAATTGATTCCCCATTATTGGCTTTTATCAGGATGCTTAAATAAAATTTAAATTTATTGAGCGATTTATTCATGGATTGAGTAGATTGTTTAAAAAGTAAGCATTTCATCATCTGGGCTGGTAATTTCACACAGTAGGCGCGACTTTGAGCTATTACTGTCCTTCGTGTTTGAGCCGAATGTGCTGCTGTAATGACCCTTCGCTTGCGTAAACTTTGGCACACTTTTCAAAGTGGCATTTGAAGGTCCTCTCGATCTCGTCATTTGTTCTTCTGAGCCTCTTGGGCTTATTGGCGGAACTCTCTTCATGCTGGCTGTTGGAATTGGATTTTTCTGTAAACTTGGCCTGAGGATAATTTAAAATCGTACATCCAGGGATTAAACCTGACGGAAGAGCCGAGTTTTGTACTCTTCTAGCTCTCCAATCTGCTTATGAATACAAAAGCCTGTATGCATCAGCTTTTTGAATTATTCGTAGTAGTGGTAATTCTACTCGTCTGCTTTTATTATATCATCTACTTGAGAGCTGCGAAGAAGGAATAATTTGACTTCTGATCACAGCGAACGCGGGGTTCTATAAACTAATATTTTATTAGTATTCGTTTATGTTTCTTTTCATGTGGCCCAATGTTGATTTAAAGCAAAGAGCAGGAATTAGGTTTGATGAAATAATTATTCAATTATAAATATTTTAATTCGCATGCCTCAGGCAATCTAACAATTCATATCACATCACATCATAACCATATATCGAACTATCATATAAAATTATGTGGTGATTCAAATTATAGGAAAACTACCTCTTCCATTTGGACTGAAGTATATAATTGCTGGTGTATAAGTCATAGTTATTGCTCTTATTTCATTTATTTAATGTAAATATGAATATTTAAGGATGAGTGAAGAAGGATGGGTAAATATTGAATGTATAAACCATCAGCATAGTCTTTCGGAACTCAACTCACCAGCAATACAATGAGCAGCGTGTTGACTACGATGAATGTAAGAAAATTGAAGCAAAAGGGCAAAAAGTGAGTAGCATGCCATTTTTCGAAATAGTGGAAGCTCCCCCAAAATATAGCATTATAAATCATAAGGCTTGTTTTGCCTCTTTCCTTTTTCAGGTTGAGCCTGTCACTGACATTCTATTGGTAGTTCAAAGAGAAGCCGTCGAGTTCTAGGATTATAAGGGAGGAGTACACTTCAATTCGATATTGAACAGGTAATAGTCGCATTTCATAGTGTAACATAGCTAGGGATCGAATGTCATCTTCTTGAAGGGATCAGGGACAAGCTGCAAGTTCGCTTTGTATACAGCTAAGCTCTTGTAATAGAATATGGCGAAATATGCGCTGAACCCTAGGGCTATAGAATTGAATCCTGGGATGAGGCATGCGATTACGAACACGATCTATAAGCCAGATATGCATCAAGGTACTTTCCCTCGGAGTTTGGTCAGCATTTCGAAAATCCATTAGTAGGCTGCCGATTCGTCCATTCTTGTGAGATTCTTATTGTCTACGATGTTGCATGGCTGATGATAGCAGTCAATCACCATATTGTAGCGAGTAACCGGACTCATTTCAGGGGATAAGCATGCTCGAACACTCTACTTCTTCTACTTCGGGTTCAGCAGGGGTTATGATATCATCGAATATTATATAATTATTTGGCCTGATATAAGTGTTACATTTACATTATCTAATATTCAAACAGACCATGCAGACCTCAATTAGGGTTTAATGGACTGGAAAATTAACCATTAACGAAGTATGCTGAAGTAGTGTGAAGCAAGTGGGTTACAATGAGGGATGCAGAGCTATCATAAAATGGAGCAATAGCTTTGATTTTATTTTTTGCTAACACTCTTCATCTTCATGTCGGTGTTCTGATCCTCATTTGTTTCCATATCGTGATGTGCAGGCCCATCGAGCATGAATATTTACTGGCTAATTGAGTTAGTCACATCTAACTACGGAGGTAGGATCATCCTGATGAGTTGCTTCCTCTTCTGAGTGAGTTCTTCGCTGAGATCCAAAGCCGATAATGGTGACATCCTAAGATATTGCGCATACCTGAAGTTGTTGGAGTAATTCTAGTAGATGTTGTGTGGCAGTTCGCGGCTGAAAACCAGCAGGGAGCCTTTTTTGAGGAATATCTTCTTGAAGTTTTCCACTAGGTTGGCGTCGTCTGTGATGTGGATGTATTTTGGGTTCTGTTTGCACCATTGGTGAATAAAATTTTGAAACCCACATGCGCACTCGAATCCGCCACTGACTTCGTCCGTACTACTCAATACCAACACTCCAGCTAATTTTGTGTAGCCGACATTCTTCTCATAGTTGCCTTAGCACAGCATAAACATCGTCCTGTCTGGGTCATAATCATACTTAGAATGCCTGCTCTCGGCTTGTCCAGTCCAGAGCCAAGGATCGATATCGAAATGGTATATCCTCGAAGTTACCCAGTCTTTGTTAATCCCCCCAGGCAGCATCATTGATCCGCGATCTAAAGACGCAATAAGTGGTTCCTCAAGAGGGCGCCGCGTTTGTGCCTCATATCCCCTTTTAAAGCACCGATAAACTTTTTAGCTTTGCCTGTTCTTCCAAAACTGAAGTTCCTCGATGATTCCGTCATTGACAAACCCATATGCTTTATGGAAACCTTTGATGTTATTCCATGTCTTTGAGTCATTACGCTTTATTTCTTTATGATACATTTGGTCAGCGTACGTTATGGTCGCATCCCATATCGCATCAATCGTTTTTTCGGCTTCTACGTCATTAATGACGTTTTGGAAGACTATAAACCCATATTTATGATAGAACTCCTCAAGTTCTTGATTCGTGCATGTCTCAAGATCGAAGCTTTTAACAAACCCTTCTACATCATACTGCAAGTCCGGGCTTTTGTATATACTATTCTCGGATTTCATGGCAAATTTATATTATTCTCATTGCCTAAGAGAGTCAATTCGATAATATATTTAACTACTTCATCACAAAACTACATAACTATTTAGCTATGAAAATGCTTACCTGCTTAATTGTTGGCCTATTACAATAAATAGACAGATCAAAATATGACTGCGTCCTTAATTTCTGCTTTATGAGCTTTCCTATCGGTTGTCGATTTCTATTCATACTTTTAAACTGTTTCCTTAAGCCAAGGGTGTTATAGGGCTGAGGAAATGTCCATCCTGTTGTTAGCATTAACGACCAGCAAGGAGTTTATGAAGGACTTTGCATTGTTGCTAATCTTTTTCCAATAGCCCGTCGAGATATCATATGCACCCAGTTTTGTCTTTTCGAACACTTCGATGATATCTTCTGCTAGGAAGGGGAAGTTCCCAGACAGCATATAATACACGATTGAGCCAATCGAAAAGTTATCAGCTTTCACTGTCACTGGAGCTCCGGCAGTTAACATTTCAGGGGAAATAAAGTTGGGAGTCCCCACAGTTCGATTCTAAGTACTATTTTGAATTTCGGCCAATGTTTATTCGTAATTGGCAAATCCAAAATCAATAATTTTTATTTTACTGTGCCCATTCTCGGTGACAATGATGTTATCGGGCTTCAGATCTCGATGGATAATTCCCAGACTTTGAAGGTACTTCACTGCGATCAGCATGGCCTTGACTATTGGAACAGCCTCGGCTTCAGGAATTTTATCTTTTTTCCGCACGTACTCAAAGAGGTCTGTCCCCTTGACGAGCTCCATCACAATATGAGTGTGCGTTTTATTCTCGTAAACTTTGTAAAATTTGGGTAGATTGGGGTGGTCCAAGACCGATAATATATCACTTTAACTCTTCAGGATAGATTTCGCCTCTTCCGACAGCTTGTACGTTTATATTTCCTTAACTGCGTACTCAGTTTCCGTTTTAATCTAAATGGCTTGATAAACACTTGAAAATTTGCCTGCGCCTATTCTGCGGCCCAGCAGAAAGTCTGTAAAGATGGTAATTCCTTTGTAGAGATTCAAAATCCTCATCCACTTCTTAGTGATGTTCGCATTTTAAAAATAAAAATGTTTCTCTTTATAGATTTCGTTGAGATGGCTAATTTTGAATCCAGTTACATTATTAAGGTTCTACTCGATAATCTCAGTGACAGCTAAGCCCTCGAGGTAGATGATTGCAATGGGTTTTTATTTTTAGCCCTCCTTTGTGATGATCAAAAAGTCCTTCACATTGATGACAAATACTTTTTTCCCTTTTTTTTCGTCTTTCTTTTCGATGTACATGATGGCTGACGAACACATTTGGGATTTTTCATTCAGATAATTCAATTGCTCATTCCAGAATGACCATATGTAGTCGTGAAGGCCTCCATAAAAATTCTTATAAAGGTTCGCGTGCTGGAGGATCCACTTGGAGAAATCGTCCTCGTTGATTCTGCCGGTGCGGACATCGATATTCAGTTCATTAAATATCATTTCAGCATACTTCTTGACGAGCGCATGAATGCTTGTCATCTTAACATTAAGCCCCTTGTTATACATAAAAAATGTCAAAGAAGCATTCAGCTTATGCTCCATTTGGAGGACTTTCTCTCGCTTTTCTCCGGAATTTCGCTGGAGGTCTTCACAGCCTGGCTCGAAATAGCCATCATCCTCAATCAATCCGTAGACGACAGTTTCTCCTTCGGGGACTCTTGAGACTGCTTTGTAGGGATTTTCCTGCACATTGACCAGATTCTTCTTGACTTGAGCTTCAAAGAAATAAGGATCCTGTAAGATTTACTTAAGATCCTTTTTTGGGTAATGGTACAACTAGGTATAACAGGCAATTTTACGACTCGCAGAAATTCTACGTATCGAACTCCTTCTTCACCCTTCACTGACGTTCCAGTCTTGAAATTAGCGAACAGCAGTTTTGCTTTTTCTTATGGAGTCGCTTTATAGATTCGTGCTGATTTAAAAATAAATAACTTATGCCCTTCAAAAATTACTATTCGTTGATATAATTTTCCTCGTTGGCGTCAAATCGCTTGAAGAGAACTGTTGCCCAAGGCCCATGCTTTTTGAAAAAGAGCTGAAATGTCTTGAAATCTATCTGTTGGTACTGACTTCTTTCGGCTAAATCTCGGTATATTAATGTTAAGGCCTATCTTTCAATGGGTAAGACTATATGGTTAACATTTTTACGTTAATTCTTATCTTTGATGCGCAATTGATTGCCGTTAAATTCATGAATCTTATCTAAACCGCACCCCATTCTTACTTAGTATTATAGATTATAAAATAAATTATATTTTTTGGAATAACAAGCCATTACTTTTATCTTGGCAGTATTTTTTGGGAGTATTCCTGCCGGATTTCAATGGTCGGACATACTATGTGAATGATTTTTATTTATACTGCTTAAATAATCTTCATATTGTCCTCTGATATCTATCATATTAACACTAATGAATCTATTTTAATTTACTCCCAATTAATCACCGAAATTCATGACACTTTTGGCTGGCTAACTTGTTCCATGAAACCTACACGTAAATGAATTCTCTTCTGCTTGAGAGATATTTTGAAAGTTCAATAACTAAATGAATCCAATTTAGTTCATAAACGAAGAATGTGACTATTCAGAATTATTCTGCTGGGTTATGAGGCTGAAAGACGCCGATTTAATATCAAAATATTGTAATATATTAAATTAGTGCTCATTATTTTAGTTGCGTGGATAATTAAGGCAGATGTGGTTGAAAAGAATAATATCAGCTGAGCCTGCGTCAAATTGAGTCAGATCAAATTGGTTCATATTTATAGATCGAGCACATCATAAATATCTGCTTCCTTGTTTTGGTTTTGGTTTTGGTTCTGGTTTTGGTTTTGGTTCTGGTTCTTCTGGCTATAACCTTTAAATTTCCTGTACATCTTCTCAGTGATGTTGCCTTATCCTAACCCTCCCGAAAGCTAAAATTAATTTTAGCCACTACTGGCCGGAGAATCAAACGGGTTGACCACTTGAGTGTGATATGTCGATTCAATGCCTTTTTCCTCCGAAGGTTGCACTTTTACCCTGCAAGATGAACTTGGGTATTTCAAGCACAGTTCTCTAATGTGCTCATTGTAGTCAGACATTTTCATTTTGTATTGGTGGTCTTTGTGGCGAACATGTGCAAGATAATCCTAGAACCGTGTCTTGCAGATAGTGCAATAGCTGTTGCGAACGCTGGGCTTTGGGATTTGAATTTCACTGGCCAATATCTACTGCACTTAAATTTAAATTCGGTCATTATGCATTTTTTCATGCTGCCTCGTGCTTTGGATGTTCTAAATTATGAAAGGATTTACTGCTTCATCCGCCAAAATAAACATGGGTGTATAGTGTAGTTTGTCTTTGTTCGGGATGGAATGCGCCAATTTTTTAAGACCTGTATTTGACTCACTGAATTATCAAGAATGTACATGTACGAAAATTAGATTCTTATTGCCCTCCGATTAGCATGCTTTGTCAAAATAAATTCCCTTCCTCCAGCAGCAGACTCAGCCGATTTATCGGCTTTTATGATCTTTTTGGCCTTTACAGTCTTTTACTGAGGGCCTGTTTTTTAATTTTTGTGTTTCGCCATAACAAAATAATTATTAAATGACTCTCGAAGAGCCTATTTCATTAAGGAATATAAGAGATTTAATTTTTTGTATGCCGGATAGTCAGCATGAATATAGACCAGGCAGTTTACGGCTCAATTTTAAGCAACCTCTAACAGAATAAAATTAACTGATCTTCTTATTTACCTTATTTTCTATTGAATTTAGACGTCCTCATTTATACTTTTTATAATGATAAATTCTTTCTCAAGGATGCCCTGATTGTTAGACGAATAAGTAAATTGCGAAAGGAAGTGGAAGTATATGGCCAAACATTTTGAAGAACACAGTGCGATTGCGTTGGTTATTTCTAATTTCCAACTATTTATGCATTAGTTCGAGGATTATGGCAATCTGCGCAAATTGTGCTACTTTCTTTTTAATAGTTAATCCAAGACTCACACTTAACTTTCTAGTTTAATGAAGCCTATTTAAAATATTGAAACTATTGGATCCCGATAATGCATGAGGAAGCGATTCATGTATATTCCTTCTGTCTCTATTTCATGGACTACTGATAGTTTAAATAGTTAGATGAATGTGAATACACAATTATTCCATATATATGACTCATTATCTCCATTTTAGAGTATAAATGCGAAAAAATATCATTTTTATTAAGCCTTTGGCCCTGATCTTTAATCTTTTTCTTTCTATTTGTTTATCTGTTCTTCTAGTTCTTGTTTATTCTCTCTAATTTTTGGTTGCACTTACAAATCCTCCAAGATAGATCGCAATAACTATTAATGATGCTACTTGAGAGTCTTTTCGGCTCTTTCAGCATCTGATTCCCCATTGCCGATCTCTCCATTCTAATTGACTATGTAATTGTCGTAGGCAAATCCAAAGTGGCACTCGTAGCAGAGGATAAGCCACGATTCCGAGACAATAGGCACTTTAAGAACATTTGCGTAGTATTTAAGTCTTTTCTGAAGAGCAATTTATTCTGCTCTGCTAACTCTCTTGATCTGATTGTTTCCTACGATAACTATATTATAATAGAAGTACCTATGTTCGAAATTTATTATGAATTGTCTCCCAGGAGTTTAACCCCTAATGCTATTGCTCTTTTCTCGAGCTGCTTATCGCTTTAGAGAATAACTGCTTTTATCCCTGCTAATAAGCTTCTTCGGTAATGACTGTTGATGGCAGCAATGTCTGTGCACTTGCCTTTTTTTCTTCGCGCATCATCCTCATTGATCGATTGGAAATAGAGCCCGTGAATTTTTTTCATGGCATATGCGATATAAATTAAAAAATAGTCGTGCTCTTTTCCGAAGATTACTGATTTCTTTGTAGTACTTTGACCCACTAGTTCTTTCCCTTTCTTTTTCTTTTCCTCGGCCCCCTTTTCTTTGATATGATTTTAAGCTCGCTGTTGGATCAAAGGCTACTGCTTGGTCTTCGAAACCTTTTATTATTTCAGCTCTTCCTGCTTCGTTTGAGCGTTCTATTACGCTTGCTGCTCTTGACTACTCAAGATTTCTATCTGACTTATTTTTTACTATTGATAGTTGTTTTGGCCGGCTGGCTCTTCAAGCGAGCCTCCTCCATTTTCCCAGTGGACTATTTTTGGGCTGAAGTCACTACTATTTTATGTGACATAGTAGAAGTAGTTGTAAGCTTTGGTAAACAAACAGTTGGGTAAGTAGTTCCAAATCTATGGCTTAAATAAACATTACATCTCGTCGATCATCCAGGACTATGATGAAATCCTTTAGGGTTGGCAGTATAAAGCTGAGCTTTTTGCGATTTATGTCAGGGTCTTAGTTTCGAGACATTATTCGAAATGGTAAAAAGTTTTTGGTTCCTTCTATCCAACTGTACTTATTGCGGATAGCCTGGCAAATCATCTCTGCATACAATCGAGTTCCCTTTGTATAAACGAAAATCTCATACAAGGGGATCACGCATTGCAGGAAATACTCGAAATAAGGCCTGAATTTCACTAAGCTCTTGATGCAATGCTCGATGTTCATCTTCTTCTCAGGAATTATCACATACTCCTCGATCTACGAAATCAGATCCTCATGCAGCTTAAACAGCTCGATAGAGTGCAAAATTGTGTTATCGAGATCTAAGACCAGGAGGGCTTTCTTTTGAGAAATGATCGATTCTCTGAAGAGCTGCTCTTGCTCCAGCAGTGCATTGTTTCTCAGGATGACTTAATTAAAGCAGATAGATTCGTCCATCTGGAACAGGTACATCTTCAAGTCTTGATAACCCATCTCCTTCACAGACATCAGGCAGAACTCGCAGATCCCTTGCGATAGCTTCTAATGGTTGCAGATGACTTATTTGTATTTGATGACGACGGCGTTGGGGTCAAAGTTGTCGGATGTGAAATGAAAGAGATGAGAGATCTTTCCACATGCATCTATGTAAAAGGTGTCATCGCCACAAGAAGCAATTTATGTGTTTTTAGTAAATGATTAATTTAAAATGACTTTCCATTAAAGGTTCTATGGAGAAAAGTCATTTAACTTCGATTGGAGTTCAAATAAAGTCACTTCTCTTTCTATCGTGCTATAGTAATACCAAAGCTCCTCCCCGCAGTTTTTGCACTGCGGCCTGGCTCTAAATAGCGAACTCGGGCCTACTTTTGCATCAATTTCAGTTTCAAAGGGCTGATGCTCGCACAACCTCAGAGAGAATATTTCGTGGCTTTTACACTTCGAGACATGATTCGGAAGGGCCTTAGCCTCAATGGTGCCAGATAATGGCATTATTATTAGTTTCAGAGCGCGAGTTTCATTCCCTAAGACCCATCCAATAATCTGATCTTTCATTGCGAAATCTCCCACTTTGCAATTCAGCTAAATCTATGAAATTAAAGGCAAGTCGGAAAGTGCGACTGATATTTTATACACGCTTTCATCTGTGTGACTGTTATTGACGATAAGCCGAATGTTCTTTTCGTTCATGAATATTCGCTCCCAATATTTAATTAGTCTTCAACTTGTATACCCAATTAAAAGCAATGCTCAGAATATCCGTTTTAGAGAAACTCTAAATCAAATCGAAATTCTTCATTTCTAAAATAGCTACAGTAAAAACTCATGTGAAATGCAAAATAAGGCAGGTAACCCTCGAGTCAAATGGTCTGGCATTTTTATGAGGCGCTCTCTACATTTCTATTTATTTTATGATTTTATCAAGCTTAAGTGATATGCATCGCCGGTATTGCTGGCTGGCTGATTTTGTAGTTGTATTGCTTATAATTAAGCAACTATTTGGAGGTTTTTCTGCCCGTTTGATTGGGTTTCGATCTGATTTCTTACTCAAAAATTGACGGATAATTCACCAATAATTCAAGCATAATTCAGAGAATTTAGTGACAAAGTACATCCATAATTTATCAGCTGCTCAATGGCCAGCTCTATCCAATACATAAAATCATTGATATAGCTTGAGGAAACTCTTCACAAACTTCACAGGCTCTGTGTTAATTGTTTAGATGTCCATAACCAGTATCGAAGAGTGGCCCAAACAAACGAAACATATAAATGTGGTTTTTAGGATAAGTGAAATGATTGAATCATAGGCAGATGTTCACTCCGAGCTTCCTGAGCCGGTCGATTTCGTTTTTACATTTTCTTTCCTGGATTTTATTTTGGCCGAACATTATTGATTTTAGGTTTTTGTACTTCCCTGACTCTTTGAACGAAATTATATTTTCTAGAGTCCTCACCGTCAGCTCATTCTTTGAGAGATTTAGCATCACCGCATTTTCGAGGAGGGCCTCGATTTTTAGGAAGCCACTATCGGTCAGCTTATTTTTTACCAGCTTTATAATCGTGAGAGGGTAGCATTTCACTGCCTCGAGGATGCACGCGATTGTTTAATCACCTAACTCTCCGCTGGTCAAATCCAGCACATCCGAAATTCCAGAAGCAATTTGCTGCACATTTTTCTCATATTTTTCTGGA
The DNA here is from genome assembly GCF_059751285.1 of Brachycentrus maculatus. Classification (NCBI taxonomy): domain Eukaryota; kingdom Metazoa; phylum Arthropoda; class Insecta; order Trichoptera; family Brachycentridae; genus Brachycentrus; species Brachycentrus maculatus. The sequence goes on along the minus strand of NW_028282293.1, from coordinate 14,711 downwards.
ACATTGAGCTTCTTGAGTTTCGGGCTGTTTTTTAGGTGACCCTTCTGTGATCCCATGTTGATTATACGAGAACTACCTAGAGGACTCGCTGCTGGGCTCTTGCTTGGCAGACCGAGGAAGCGATTGTTCTGACTGCTTTTCATCCTGATGAGGGAGTCCTTGTGCTGGGAAGTCGAAAGGTGAATAGTCGAACTCATTTTGAGAGTCTTCCGCTCCTATTGATATACGTTAGATGACGCATTTAGGGATGAGCCAGTGTGGCTGATATCTTCGAGGAGACTTTCCTCTTTGGGGGCTTTGCATATACTTGCCCTGCTTTCGCTCATTTACAAGAAACTATTTTCACATGTATCAATTTTACAAAAATCCCTGAACACGCCCTCAATCTATTTCAAGTCGCACACTACAGTCAGGTTATCGCAAATATGATCCACATCTTGCATAAGTTACTTCTCGAGCCCTCTAACTTCCGAAATAATCTACTACGACAGGGTTACAAAGTTATCGGACCTTAAAGCAATCTTGTATCTCTCCTCTTCGACCTGCCCTTTCAGAATACTGATCTTGGAGTTGAGAGTAGCCTCCCAGTCAGAATAGTTCTCTTGCTGGTTGATTTTAACTTCCAATAGCTCTTGGCTTGTATTTTTGATCGAATTGATTTTCTTGTCGACTTTCACGAGCACTTTTTTTTATGTTTGAGCAATTAATTCGTAAACCTATTTGAATTGTTTTTTAATCAGTTTCTCCATTTCTTGTTTCTTGTCCCGCAACTTCTGCTAAATATCTTACTTTATTTTATCGCGCCGTGATAGCCTTTGGAAGCTCCTCTCGTATTCTTCGCTGATGGAGGTCAAATTTGCAGTGAGATCCACAACAATCTGCTCGACCTCATTCAAATTTTTCACCTTGTGGCCCTTATGCTCCCCGAAGATTACGCATGAAGGGCAAATTTTGCTGCAGTCCTTCACGCACACTATTTACAACGGCTTTTGGTGCAGTAAACAAGTCTCTGACAGTATTTAAGGCAGCTCATACTTCAGCTGTTCTTATTCTTTGGATGGCTCCTTGAGATGTGATTTAGATCTCGACAGAGTAGCTACATAGGCGTGAATCGAATGATCAGAGTTACTCTCAGTCAGATCTCCCGGTTCAATCATAGAGATCCGATTATCGGATAGCATTTATTCAAAAGGGAGTTTGTTTTTACTCACGAGATTCATGATTGATATATTTTTCGGAAAGACTGCCGGATTCGAGTTCGCGAGCTATATATGTTAACCATCAATAGGACAGACTAGTCTGAATTTTGTTCCCACTTTTTTCCGCACAATGAGCGTCTTAATGCAGGCCTCACAGTATGTGTGTCCGCACATTGTTAAAAGTCGAGGTGGCTTTTTACAGGAATAAGCCTCTTCACATTTCGGGCAAATAGTCTCGTCCTTAATCATTGTAATTTCTTCTAAATTTCATATAACACTAGATAATTTATAAACATTAAATAATTCAAAAGCAATTGCATCATAGCTTTTGAGATAAAAACATTTATTAATTCTCAGTTTTGACGCTATAGAAGCATGCTAATGCAAGGAGCGTACTTTTGGCGGGGAGATTTCAGGTAGGGCAGGAAAGGTACCTTCCTGGAATCCATTTTCAAATTGGATAGCATCGACTTCATTTTATTCCGGTTCATGGTGGAAAACTTGCTATTGATTTGCTTGAACTACTTGGTTTCCCTGGCGGATTTTGTATAACTTTAGGGGCCCACTCGATCATGAAACCGAGATTTAAGTATCCGCTTCACCATTTTTTTGTTTTGGCTCACGATCTACTTTTCATGCATGAAGTTCTTGCGGGATTTGGAGCAAAGCAGAGATTGCTAAGATAGCGTCTTCTGCATATACCTGCTATTGCTGCGTATGCTGGCGCGGCTTAGGCTTCTCTATTGGGAAATACTCTCTAATCTCTTGACGAACTTCTAGTTCTCCTAGTTGAGGCAAGATGTCCTTTTGGATTTGTCGGCATCCCGACAATTGGATCTTCGAGATAGGATTTCTGCAATGCTGGTATTTCTGATGATGTTGGAGTGATCGACAAGCCCTTTGACGTTGGACAGGTTTTTGCGATGGCTGAGGTAATCGTTGCTGATGCTGATAATCTGGGTGATCTTATTTGGGTTCGCCCTGATTTTCATAATAATAATTTTAAGGCACTATTATTGCACTGTCACTGCACTATCAATATTATTATAAAGCTCAATGGCATTCATAGCCACCTTCGGGAATGCCAGTCCAACAATCTCAGCAATCCAGCAATAAATGATCATGGCTTCTGCGGTTTATTGTTTTCGGTAATGAGTTCATTCAAGTAGGCCAGGCCGTGGACTAGCTTCGTATTGCAGATTTGGAGGCATTCATTATAGTAATTTTATCCTTCCGCTTTATTGCATTTCAAATAGCAGAATTAGCTGGCGTGCATCACCTTGTTCATGAAGCTTTCAGTTATTTATTTGTTCATGATTTGTTTGTTTCCGATTCGAGTTGCTATTACTGAAGCGTATTGCCAAATACGTTGATTAATTTTATACAATTTGGAAATGCTGGATATTTAGATCCAATCTTTACAGGAAAAAATCTGCTGGAAACCATAATCTTTTTGTAAGTTCAATGAAAACAGAATGTTTTTGAAGTTCAATGAAAAATGCGAAAGTAAAGTGGGAGATTACGAGCATGATGTTGTGATATTGTGGATCAGTAATTCTTACATTCGATACTATTATTCATGGCTGAAGTATCAATTTTGGGAGTCTGTGCTAAATTCGCTTAATTATCAATTAAATAAGTACAAGCGAGAAATGCAAATTAAATTAGAGAATATGAGTTGCAGTTGTAATAATTAATAAATTTACAAGGCTTGCTCAGTTTGATGAAAAAAATGAATCGTATAGGAATTAAGGATGTCCTCATCAAGAGGCATACTCAAGCCTCCAACAAAATGTCTCTCAATTGCAGCATCGTCGGCAACAGCGGCAATCTGCCATCGAAGGCTCACCTACAAGAATAGCTCAGCAATACAACCAAATTTGCTGATCTAAACACCCTCATCGATAAAATATCCGCTCATGAGCTCTATCGCAATAAGTAATGCAAAAGGTGCGATCTCACCCACGAATAAAAAGTATGCATTGTAGAGGCCATCTCTCAAAAGGAAAGCATCAGCTTGAATATGCATACCGTTTTGCCCTTAGTTAATGTTTGGACAGTTCCCAACGGCGAGCAACTTATATTTAACAACTATGCTCTCGAGAAGAAGAGTATTTATAGTCAAAGCAGCCAGCGATCGAGAAGTTATTTCGTACTCAAAGGAAAGATCGAAATCTTTTAGAGACCAAATAATAATAAAATCACTATTCTTCCTCAATAAGCTTTGTCAAATTCCCAGGAGAACTCCGTGCGAAAGAGTAACAAGAAATAAAAAAGCAAAATAAGCTAAACTGAAGGGGTTATTTTGAAATAAATCAAAATAACGGAGGATGAGATTGTCGGATTCACAACTGAAGCCAATAGCCGAACTCTTGTTCACAGAAAAATAAGCGGGCAGGCTTATTCCTAAAATAATGTTGAGCTTTGTAAGAGTTTAAACTCTTAGTAGCCTTTGGTCTCGATAGAAGAATTGGAAAGTTGGGGTCCCATTTTTGGACGAAAATAATAGGGAAAGTAATACGTTTTGATTGCAAAAGGCGGAATATTCGTTGAAATTATGAACTCCGAAACTGAGAGTATGCTCATCAACCAAGGCGGTATGGACCAACTCAAGAAATACCAGATCATATAAAAGTTTCCAGTTTTCAAAAACATCGCGAAAAAAATTTATAATTTCCTCTCACAAATTTAGCTGAAGCATTATTGCCGGAATTAGCATATTTATAGGGCCAACCAGAACCCTCACGCTGTTTATTTAATCATAAAAGGAGAGGTCATTTTTGAAATCAAGTTAGATATGCCGAAAAAGAAATATTCTCCTTTCGTGAATAACTAAACCACGAGGCACCAGCAATTTGAAACTCCAATCCAAACCGAGGCGTTGGGTGTTGGAAACTATTTTGGGGAGGAGGAGATCATCTACAAAACTGAGAGGAAGCTGAGTGCCATTTGCCATAGTTCGGAGTGTGAAGTGCTGGAGATTCCTCTCGATAAGTTTTAAAAACTGCTTGCTTACAGTGATTTTGTGGATGAAATAACTTGCAATGCGTCCATCAGAATCAAATAGCGGCAACATAAAATCGGGAAGGCATACGAAATACACTGCCAATTCTGGACCAAGAAGGAGACGAACTTAGAGCACGAATAGCTCCCCTCTGCCGACGTCAGCAAAAAATCAGAAGGCGTTTCCGTCGTTCGTAGGAATTTAAAAAAGCGATCCACGGAACCGGTTCGTGTCATGCATGGAAACATCATTCGAAAGTTGCCAAACATGAACATAAACGAAGAGATCAACTTTTCGATGTTAGCAGCGAACCCTGACATGTATGCGGCCACCCTTAAAAAATTTAGGAAGTACACCGCAAAGCCGTCTGAAAAGTTAAAGCCCGAAGTAAACTGGAACTTAAAAAGAGTTTGGAAAGTTTTGAACTTAGAGAGCGTGCTGAGATAAGATGCAGAAGTAACAAGTCCTGAGGGTAAAGCTTTCTATTAAAGCCATCGTAGATTGCAAAATCATGTCAGCTAAGTGAAGTCGCTGCGGCCCAAGACTTCTTCATCGACGTATCGAACAAAACTACAGTATATCGCTTATTTGCAGCAATTCAACGATTGAACTATTTGATGGTTACACTATTTAATGAATTAGTGAAGAGTTGAATATATAAATATCAAGTAATAATGTCAGCCTTGTATTTCAGAAGATGGACGAGGATGTATCTGCAGCCAGCAGTGAAATACTTCCATAGGTATGGAGTATTGCAACCAGGATACGAGCAGTTCATGCATCACTCCAACATCGAAGACCCTGACCCAGAAAACAAAAGGTACATCAGGAAGATGAATGTTGACAAAGATCAGTAAATCAATGCTGAGCTCATCAATAAATTGTTCTTGAAATATCCTGATTTGAAGTATGAAGCTGTGAATAGACAAAAATACGAGGGTGATGGCTTTAACTCATACTCTTATGCTTATGCATTTATTGCAGAGCAAAAGAAACTTATGAAGGCGGGATTTAATCAAAAGAAAGCTTTCTAAATTGTAGAGGGTAAGTTCCAAGAGAAAATGAAGAGAAAAATGGATCAGACTTTGCTGGCGAGGGGACTGGCAATCGGGAACAGAGCCCGCTCTTTCCTCACGATTTATCAGCAGCAAGTTTAATATTAATCTCGCTTGAAGATGCTTAGAACCCAAAGAGAGGTCCTCAAGTATGAAAAGCGCCTTGCTTAAGTTCAAAAAGCCATCGAGAATCCGATCACCAACAGCTCTTAACTTTAGGAAGAAGAAGAGGAGGAAAATTATGAGCGAATGTTTACAAAAATCACGAGCGAAAGCGAATAATAGATCAACAAAGAGTTCAAAGAAGAAAAAAGGAAAGACCTAGTTTAGCGATTGAAAACCAATTTCACAAACACATTCGAACAGTTTTATGAGAGGGCTGCTTACCGCGATCGCTTGAGCGGATTAACTGATTAGGAAATCAAGGAGCACATCATGTCTTCTCCGCAGAAAGTGAAGAGACACACTCGCTAATTGATGAAATTTCTGAAGAAAAGAGGGGATATCTCGATCAACCAAAAGGGCGAGATTAGAGTGAGTGACGGATTGAGTGACAAAATGAAATCCTTCATCTTTTCTTCCCCAACTGTCAAAATCGCAATTCTGAATGACTTAATGGGCTATGAAAGTCCGAGAGACCCCAACAACCGCACCGATTCCGAGATTATAGCCAAAATGAAACTGAGTCATATTGAGTCCCTGAAAATCAGCCCTGAACTCTCCGAGGAAGAGAAAAAAATAATCCTCGAGAACAAAATAAAATAGCTGTAGTTGATTTTCGGGAGTGACATTTCAGTGAATTCAAGAGCCTACAGAGTATTCGAGTCGGAAGAATAGCGCATGCTACGATTATAAATTAAATATTACCGTTCCTTGTTGAGGAATCAATAGTCGACTCCCTAAACGCTCGAGCACCTGAGCAACACGATCAGCAAATTCAGAAGGCTGAAGTTCCGGATGTAGAAACGATACAAAAAAGAGGCTTCGGATGATTTGGCCTTTTCTGAGCATTACCAGATAAGCAACTGGGCTGAGATATAAAAGGATGCGGAATACGAATAACTATTAGACTACCTGAGAAAGAAGGCTGAAGATAGGAGACTCAAGGCCTTTGACCAAGTGGATGATGACAAGATCAACGAGATGATTAAAAACAAGGCGATTCCATAAATTCCTGAATCTGAAGGAGATTTACATAAAACTTGATAATTTCACTCAATATTCCTCACATTGCAAATTATCATAAATTCGCTTATATAAAATGCAAAATAAATACTTGAAAAGATACAACGAATATAAAAGAATGCAAATGCCGATCAGGTTCAGTAAAAAATTTCTTCCTACCTCGTCTTCGATTCACCTGACTGATCTTTATGCTGAATTAGCTTCGGATCCACCCCTTTGTAGAAACATTCCCTTCTTTGGAACGGTATTTAGGATTTGCGGATAGTGCTTATCCATACAAAGAAAATGCATACACTTTTTATGACGATTCCCAGAATCAAAAAAACTAAGATATGCTTGCCTTTGACAGTTTGGGTGGCTGCTCCCCAAATAGATTTCACAATGAACAAACAGAGCGCCAGCAATGAGCCCCAAAGTTCCATTCCTAAATGATGTTCGCTTTGATCGTAAAGAATTGAAATTATATAAAAAACGAGTCCGATCTAAGTTTACGATAGTTGTACGTCAAGGAACTAAATGCTCCAGAAAATCGAAGTCACCGATTCGATGAAAATCATGACGAGCAATGCAAAGTAGAGATTCCGCACATGATGAGACAAAAATGGTAAGCACTCAATAAGGCTCTCGGTGAGCTTCCATAGCTTATCGTGTTCTGGCTCGGGAAGGCTTTCTACTCTATTTTCATCGAGGAATGGCTCGAAATAGCATAGTTTCTTCAACGCTTCTCTCTAATCATTTTCACGATTGCTTTTGAGTCCGAGCTATTCCCTCAGAATCATTTAATTCGGATCGGAATCCTTCGGAGAATACTTCAGCTTCAACTCAAAGGATAAGTTTTATATTGCGATATTTCGATGATGCTCATGAGCCTTAACTACTGACGATTTGTATTCAGCATCTGGCCACTGCCATCGTCCAATTTCGATTCCACTTTCGAAGAATATAATATTAAATTAATTTCTCTGCATTTAAAGGGTGTACTCGTGGTTCAAAATAGGGTTCAGGGAGTTGATGACAGTCACTGGGGGGATATCGGAAGGAGTGATCTTATACGTGAAGGACGGTACTGAAGAGTAGCGAGCATAGACAGAAACCTGAATGACCTGCAAATGAACGAAGCACTTGCTGCTCTTTTTCAGGTTTTGTAGTTTAAAATTGAGAGCTTCAATGCCCTTTTATTATCTGATCAAGCAGAGCTTCGATGTTTGCAGGTTTTATGTATACCTAAATATCATCTAGTTCAGAGAAATTTTATTCTAAGGGGAAACACCTTGCTCGAACAACTCCCTGGCCACATCCCGGTCGCATCTGTTGTTCTCGCATTGCTCATCCAAAATAAAGAGTAACTCCTCAAATGTGTACTCTTTGTTGAGGTCATAGCCGTCATAGTTTCGGCTAATCTTGCGGCGCAGGACCTATGGGTTTATTTTGAGCCTTTCATACAGCCGCTATTTGAAAAACGACGGGTCCATTGTGTTGTTATAATTAAAGTTTACACTATAAAACAATAATCATGCTACTGCTGACAACACAAAATGCAATCATGATTGTGGGCATTGGTCTGGGAACTTGAAGGCAGAAGCCTGGCAGAATACCATCGGCCACTCCTCGGAACTATCAAGCAGTTTCTCGATTAGCAGGTCAGTGGTCATCTATCCGGACATGAAGATCTATAAATTTTTGATGGCATTCAGCCGGAAATCGAAGTAGCTCAATATCACTTTATATAAGTAGCCCCATCCGTGCTCTCGGAACGAGTTCAGGAAAAACCCAATGCACTCGATTCCCATATACCGGAACATCATGTCTGATACCAGTTCCTCGATGATCTACTCGAAGACTTTGCCCGTGATTTTCTCATTCAAAAATGTATACCACTTCGGGAAAAAGTACTGAAAATACTTCGCAAAATTCCTCGCATGGGAGAGCAGAGTTTGCTTCGTCAGATCTTTGAATGTGTTCATGGCGATATCGATAGCCCAAAATATGAGTGCGTCGCTGATCATCCCATCTTCTTTTTCTTCAATGTGGTCGCTGATGTTCAAATGGTAGACGACTCCCAGGCAAACCCATATGCAAGTGTCAGAGTAACCCAGCAAATCGTATTTGCCATAATACTTTAAATGTTTGAGATAATTCGACAGAATCTGTGCAATACGATTCAGTTCTAACGCTAATTTCATGATTACTTTATTTGGATGCATAAATGCCCAAAATGTTAACCTTCTCCGTCAGTTTCAGATGCGAGTGATCAAAGAGTAATTGATCACTTTTGCGATTATAATGCTGATAAGCTTGGAGAAACTGCCTATCTGTCCTCCAATAATACTCTTCATCAATCCAGTTGACTATCATTTCGCAATATCCCTATTCGACTCGTTTGCAGGAACATTTCGCATAGACTTTAGTGCTGTTTTATTTTTATAGCTTTTCTGACTCCTCGTGAGTACTTAGTTTAGTCCTCGTTGGTGTGTCGGATGGGAAATTGAAGAATTTGCAAAATATTTCAGGCAGCACATGAATACTATATTTTTATGCCTGAACCTCAGATAATTTCAAATTGTAATTCGGCTTGGTTGCGCGGTATTTACCCAAAAGCGATTACTCTTCACTTTTGCTGTTGAGTGAATTAAATGAGCTGTTCCCCAGCTGCGAGTTATTGATAGAATTGTGTTGATTGTAAGGATTGTGGTATAACTGAGGCTGCGAGAATGCACTCGATTGCAATGAGAGGCTATGAGCATTGTTAGGGCCTATAGATTATGGGCAGTTGTGATTGTTCGTTGTCATAGTGGAATGCAAAGAGGAATTCATCATTATTTTATTTTACTATTTGAGTATATCCAAAGTGAGTGCAGACATAGTGGGCACATGCTAATGTGAGATATATAGTGAGTGTATATATACTAAGCTGGCTAATTGAATTTGTTGATATTTTTGACTCTACAACATAATTGAAATCAAGAGTGAAACTAATGCAGAAGGAGGAATAGAAAAAAATCGAATATATTCGCTTGACTGAAAAAGGCAAGCGCAAATACTTGGAGGTTTCTAGGGAAGCCTATGGAATTATGGGATTTTGGTCAATAGCAGGGGCAGCCTCAGGTTTAGGATGCTCAATGCTCATAAGTAGGGTGCCTTATCTGAGGACTAACCAATTTATTAAAAGATACAAGTATCGGCCTTTTTGGATATTTTTCATGGTCTTTACATACCACGGATATAAGCTCATGAATTTTACCAAAAGGAAAGGGATCCGTGATCTGGCGAAAGATCCTGAAAACTTAGCTGAACCATTGAAATCTAACGGAGAGCTCTCCGTATAATAAAATTGAAACCACTGCGTCTGATCGACTGATACTTTGAATCGATGCTGCACATATAATATAATCTACGAATATTTAGGCAGCATTTAATTGCCTTCAAACAGTTAATTATTCAAATTAATTATCCAAATTAATTATCTGAATTTTACGCAAATTTTCCACAATTTCGATGTAATAGTATTTATATTCATTGATCTTATTTTTTTACCGTTCGGCTCTTATCGAGTTCTCTATGATTCATTTATGTGTTTATAAGACCCATTTGTTTAATGCCTTTTCTCAATTCATCGACAGCTTTCCAAAAAATTTACGTATTTCTTACATCGGCTCCTACCTTATTTTGGTATATTTTTTATATTTTTTATATTTTTGAAGTGTTTTGACTGTTTTATTTGAAATGAATCAGACTTTCAGTAAGCAAAAAGAGAAGCAGTCTCCGGGTCCTTACGGACCACTCCGACATTTATGCCTCAAGCAACTCCACAACCACTCCAGACCTCTTTACTATGCCCCTTTTCCATTTCATCTTCGGTCCTTTGGGACCTCAGATGGCCAACTCTTTCTGTTAACCTTTTCTTCATTGATAAAAAATAGATGGAGACATGGTTAAAATTTAGTAATTATATGCTATATTCTGAATTGTATGTTTTCATCAAGATTTTTTTTAAGATTTATTTAATAACCTTAAGTGGAATTCTTAATTTTCTATTTCCACATTGATGTTGAATTCTGAATACTTTGTCAAGAAGTTCATTCCAAGGAGATTGACATTGTGAAAAGCATGAGACGGATTTTTATTTGTTGGGTTCGGATTTGACAGATGAATATCAATTAATTTTCCGCCTATTTGATACGTCTGCCTTGGAAATATTAATTCAGTCGAATACGGCCTTTGATGGATAGCACATAGAGCTCGATGAGTTAAGGTTGTATGAGGAGATCCTGTGTCGAGCAGATAGTGGACATTAACGAATTTCTTAATTTACGGATGCATTGTTGGAATTGAGACAAATAGTCGATGAAGATTTCCAATCATTCTTCCTTTGTATTAGAGTTTGTTCTTGACTTTTTCTTCATCTTATTCGCACTTTGATAGATAGTTGATTTTCAGAAAAGGCGAAACATCATTGTCAAGGCATTATTCAGGTACATCATTAATCAAGGAGTCAATTAATCGTCCATCCATGACGAGAATTTACCTAAGATACATAATAATATTATACTTCTTCCAGTTACTGCTTTTAGACACAAGGTGACGAAGCAGTTTTTGCATTTAATATTATGATCAAATCTTTAAATTTACAATTTACTTTGATCAGAATTTATCAAAATCAAACTTAAAATTCCAAACTAGCCGCCGCTAATGACCCAATGACCCTGGGTCTATAGAAGGGGGTAGGCATAAAAGCTTGGTATAATAAAATTGAAACCACTGCGTCTGATCGACTGATACTTTGAATCGATGCTGCACATATAATATAATCTACGAATATTTAGGCAGCATTTAATTGCCTTCAAACAGTTAATTATTCAAATTAATTATCCAAATTAATTATCTGAATTTTACGCAAATTTTCCACAATTTCGATGTAATAGTATTTATATTCATTGATCTTATTTTTTTACCGTTCGGCTCTTATCGAGTTCTCTATGATTCATTTATGTGTTTATAAGACCCATTTGTTTAATGCCTTTTCTCAATTCATCGACAGCTTTCCAAAAAATTTACGTATTTCTTACATCGGCTCCTACCTTATTTTGGTATATTTTTTATATTTTTTATATTTTTGAAGTGTTTTGACTGTTTTATTTGAAATGAATCAGACTTTCAGTAGGCATAAAAGCTTGTGCATTCGGAGTGGCGATTAGACTGATTTCAGCTGTAAAATTTGAATTTGCGGGGTTTGTAGCTTTTTTATACTGTGGTCTCGATACTGTTTTCTCGAGTTCCTGATTGGATTAGATGGCTTTTTGCAAGCTATTGTCTATGAAAAAAGAGCAGCAGCTTTCACAGGAGCCCTATTTTTGAGTGTTGGCTTTAATTTTACTAATTTATTGAAGAATATGGCTGATCATCTAGTTTAGTACTCGTTCTTGCCGTTGCAGTTAGACTGTGATAAATCTTTTAAAATCGATAAACTATCCTTTGAGTTTAGTTATTTCAGCCGATTGCTATTTCTGCTTCAAATGTTCAGCACTGTTCTATTTCTGTAAGGATTCTCGTAAGGTCAGCATTTTCTCTGAATTAAGGACTCTTGCTTAAGATTTGCTGATTGTGAGCCGAGGAGAAAATGGAGGCTGCGATAGATTCTGCTAAAAGCTTAAGGCATCAAGTTGGATCTTAGTTTTTAAATGAAAGGAATCGGGCTTGGCATTCTTTTCTGAACCATAAACTTCGTATAGAGATTTATTCTATGCGATGCTCTTCTCCTCTCTGTATTTTCTGAGGCTGCTATTAGATCCGGAACCTATTTCAAATTTCTTGGGGGTATATTTAACTCGACTCAGATTGTGCCGAGTACGGTCATGAGAGACCTTTTGTATAAGCTATTTAATTTGTACTTTTTGCACTTGCATCGGGCACTCGTGATATTACTCAAAGAAATTTAACAAATTTAATTTGTATTTAGTTTGTCACGCGAATATAGGCTATGAAATAGGTTATTTAATTGAGCCGAACATGGTCCTCCTTCAAAAATATAATTCATTTTAAATCATGTCTACGATATCATGCTTGAACTAATGTTGAATTTACTCGATAATATGCGAAATGATCGTGAATTTAAATCAAAAGTAGTCTTCAGCAAATAGTTGATGCTGTTCGAGCTGTGACAGCTAGAAAGGCCGGCCTTTAAAGATAACATCCTGCAGCTCGACAGTTTTGGACTTGCAAACCTACAACTCTTCGTTGAAGTGAGGCAGGTAGTCTATGCACTTCGCATAGGAGCTTTTCGATTTCAGGAGTAATTACTGGTGGGCAATTCGATTATTTTTTAACATCAATTTCAGCCTTGCCAACTCATTCTCGCAAAAAAGTTGAACTTCTCCCAACCTTTTAGTATGCTTAGATTAAATTTTGCCTGATTCCTCCCTGATTTTAGTAATTAAAGCAGAATCGGCCTTTAATTAGTCTGATATTTTTTGGACTTACCCATTTATGTATGTAATCGGCAAATTAATATTATCGAGCACAGTGAACTGTGAATCTAACTAATGCAAAACTGGCAAGAATACTCTTTACTATTTGACTTATTGCACCCTTCCGAAAGGAGACTCGATTTTTCTAGATTTGTTCTGCTTACTCGCATTGTTTTGCATACTTCCATTATTATGCTTCTTCCCATTGTCCTGCATATTCAGTATAAAATGAAATGAATCTATATAGGATGCTTTCCGATATGTCTTTTATTCTGGGCATTCATCAGCTTCAGTCCTTGGCTTCTTCATACCACTGAAGTTTAGTAACTGGCAGCGATTACGATGTCGATCAGTTCTTGAATTTGTTCCTGCTTGGTGCTAGTTAGCCGTTTCAAACATGTTACTGTGCACTGACATTGTGCTATTTCTGCTTAACTTATATTTGACTGAACGATATCGATTGGTAGGCGTAATTGCCGATACATTTCTCATCTTGATGAATTGAGGGATAATAATTTTAATAAATGCATACATCCATCTTTTAATGCGATTTATGAGGTGAGCTATTTATATATAATGGCATGAGTTATATTGGTGGAAGTTATACTTAAACATCGATTAAGCATTCCATAGATCAAATTAATGTGTATAGAAACATAAATGCAACTATTTACAACTATCAGACTATTTCTATCGTTATATAGGAGACAAAAGAGAAAAAGACATATTAATTCAAATATATATGATAAGTCGAGGAGTAATATTTATATTGTGGTACAAAGTCCTCTGAATCTTCTAAGACTGAGTTGATTTTTTCTCTTGTAGCTGGCCCTGCGAGAGGGTCTGGTAATTTTTTATCAAAAATTGTTCGAGATATTTGTAGGCTCCCATTAATGGCCTATAATCAATAATTTCATGTAATCCAATGAAATGCACTAAATCCATCAAATATATTCCATACTTTAATAGCAACTATTTCCTCGATCCGTTCAATATTTCTCATCGGAAGTTATAATGGCGTTTGGGATAATAAAGCTGCTATTATTCCTTTCAGCAATCACAGTAATCTTGGCGGCTGCCTCGCTAAAAAATTAGTCACACTTTTTCTAGCTTTCTTCACTAATTCGGCAGATTATGAATTGCTTCTCCTAAATCTCTTTGATATAATCTTTGATAGCCTTGAGATCATGCAACTGTATCAATTGTTTTTTTTATTTGGGGTTCTATTTGGATAATTTTAGGCGTGTCACATTTGTCTATTTCTTATAGAACTTCTTTGTGGGGTTCGGATTCAATTGGTATCTCCAGCGAACCCACCCAAAGGCTTTATCGGATTTGTTCAGTACTGTGCTTACACTGCATGGGTTTTTGGTTTTGTTTTCGCAAAGGGGAACCATTTTAGGAGCATTTTGATTGCCATTCTCTTTTTTGCGTAACAAAGATTCTGATCGAGGCTTTGAGGCCAAAACTATGGATGATCTTCGATTCCTTAAAGCAATAGAATGCTAGCTATTGCGTATGTTGATTAGTGGGTATTGGCTGCTTTTATTGATTTGGTTCATCAATGATGGAAGACCCTACATTAAAATCAGACAATGTTCTATTATTATTTGATATTATTTAATATTCAGTGTAAACTTGCTCATTAGTATTTAAATAGCTTATCTTATGAATCATTAATCACTTAGTCAGCCCGATGGGGTTGGGGTTGGGGTTGGGGTTGGGGTTGGGGTTGGGGTTGGGGTTGGGGTTGGGGTTGGGGTTGGGGTTGGGGTTGGGGTTGGGGTTGGGGTTGGGGTTGGGA
>NW_028282292.1:40000-49821 GCF_059751285.1 Brachycentrus maculatus | reverse complement strand
TATACAGTACTAATATTGAGAGAAAATATTCAAAGGTGATGAATATTCAGATGTAATTATTTTTTATGCATATTACTCGAACGTTTTTAATATACCAATACTGCATAAATTAAAAAGTGTATGAAAGACGTAATGTTGCTTTGAAAGTTACTCTCTGATAACTCCCTTTTGGAATAGAATTTTTAAAAGGTAAAATGCGTGTATTTTTTTATTCATATCTCAACAAAGATGAAGAGAAAAATGGGAGTTTGGGTATTAAAAGAGCTTAAGACTTTTAATAGGCTGGTATGACTGATAAATTGTGTTTGGTAAAAATATATATTTATGGTACATTGGCGACGAAAAAATATAAAATCATTACTTTAAAAGAAAGTTATTTTTTATTTTGACCATTGGTTATTTTATCAGTAACTGCGCAATAACAAATACAGTCTCACCAAAAACTGGGTAAACAAGTTCTTCGTGTGTGTTGAGGTAAAATCAAACGGATAGAGATGACTTTTGGAGTAATATGTCAATATTTTAGACAAATAATGATTTTTAAAATATTTCAATTAATATTAAATTTTAGTTTTCAACTGACTTTTTAAAGTGGAACTCATTTTATTATTATAATAGAAAACAACTCCATATTTTTTCAACTTTATTTGATTTGAGAGAGGCTTGACAAAATTCGTAAATATACAACAAAGCGCAGGTTGAAAGCTATGACTATATTTACTTTTTCTGAATAAAAATAAATTAGTTGAATTCAGGTAATGTGGGTATTCAAATAATTTTTACATGTAAAATATTATATGTCAAGGGTTTCAAGGAGGATTTTTTTATAAATTTTGTTATTGAAATGAATTTTTGCAGCGACGTTTACAATCTTTGCAGACCATACTGAATGAATCAAAACATGCATCAGAACATTTATTATTTGTATTATTTAAAAATATATGAATATGAATAAATACTGACTAGTATTTTTTAGAATCTATTGTGACACGTATGTAGATGCATTCGGAATTATTTTTATGTTAAATGTATACAGTAAAAAGCAAGTTGTTACGCTGAATGCAAAAAATATGTGACATAATAATTTTTAAGAATAAATGGTATTTACCAAGTCTAACTTAAAATAACAATGGGAAAATATTACAACAACATAATTGTTAAATCAATTGATGAATAACTGTAAACTGGTTAATGATCATTGCTCATGATGAAAATGTATTTTTACAGTTTGAGAAATCTTAACGTTAGTTTTAAATTAAAAAAAAAAAATTATCAATTAGATGCAGTTGTATCGAGATGCCTCAAAGACTCGGTGTGGAGGAACAAACACATGAGAATATAAAGTAAAATGAAAATATTTTATTTATTGTTTCGGCATTAACTTTGTGGTAAGACATGTTACAATGGTTAAAGAAAACACTTGTTTTTTACCACTTGAGTTTTATTATAGACTACATGTTTCAGAAGTTAAACTTCCATCATTCAGGTCTGTATAGTAACTAAAAAATAAAATATTAAACTGTTCTATAAATAAGAATAAGGGAAGTAAGGGGAAGAGGTTAGTTACTTACATAGTTACTTTCCCCTCTCCTTATTTATAGAACAATTTTATATTTTATTTTTTAGTTATTATACAGACCTGAATGATGAAAGTTTAACTTCTGAAACATGTAGTCAATAATAAAACTCAAGTGGTAAAAAACAAGTGTTTTCTTTAATCATTGTTAAATGAAAATATACAAAACATTTTGACTGAATGCTATGATCACATCATTAATTGTCTTGGATGATCGCGTATATAAAAAAATGGTCCTGTAAGATCGAAAATGAGATGAATTCCAGCAAAATATAAGTAACCTGTCAATTCGAAATCACCCCCATTATCCACCAAACATTAAGGGAGATATAATTTATTTGCCTCCACGCTATATATAGCTTTAGATAGCTCATCTTCATAACACTGGCTGAGAGCTTAGAAATATGCTGCCTCCAGAGGCATAAGATTTTTATCCCTTATTATTATTTTTTTAATTTAAACTTAATGTACTGAAAATAAATAAGTACATTGGCGGGCTTATGTACTTATTTATAACTCGGTGTGGAAAACACATGAAAATAGAAAGTAAAATGAAGATATGCAAAACATATGTTCGACCAATAGCCACTTATGGGATTGAGGCAAGAGCAGATACTTCTAGAACAAAATCTCGCCTTCGAACCTCCGAGATGAAGACTCTCCGATCCATAGTCAGAAACACATTGCGAGACCGAGTCAGAAATACCGATATTCGAAGCATGTGTAAGACGGAGGATATCGTGAGGTGGAGACGACAACGAAGGCGATACTGGAAGGAACATATAAACAGAATGTCGAAAGACAGACTTCCACGTATCGCCCTCCAAGGCAACCCTCAAGGACGCAGACCCCCAGGCAGACCTCTGAAAAAATTAAAAGACAGCTGGGAGTCGATATCTCAAGAGCGATATGCGGAGGCACAAACATATCCTTTGGATCTACAAAAAGAAGAAGAAGAAGAAGATATGTTTCATCATAAAAAAATATTGTTTGTCTAATTATATTAAGAACAAGCATCAAGTATAACCACTTAATATTTGAAACACGGTACGTATGTAGGTATAAGTAATATAAAATGATACACTACCAACCCCCTAAATATATCTGGGTATGTAATACAAACCGAAGATTTTCACCCTTGTCAAGCTGACGTTTTGATATAAGAGAAGCAAGGACAAGGGTAGTTTATGGATTCTGGCGGTAATGCTTGGAATTTCTATATTTTCAAGAAAATTGGACGTCTTGTATTCCGAATGGGTGTGACAAATAACCCATAACAACGAGATAAGGAAGCGACACTTTTTTAATTTGTGAGAAGAATATAAAACTGGTAGTAAAGGAACTATTTTAGATGAGAAGGGACGATAGAGTGATCGGCTGTTTGATACAAAATACAATTTATTTAACATTTAATTGAGCAAACTTCATCCATAACAAGAAAGCTTTTATAACATTTTGAGTGTGTCCAAATACTTGTTCACAAATCTGGGTATTCCATATCCAATAAGGAGTTTTCTTAACATTCTCACATGAAGTGTCATGAGATTGATGATGTAGAGGTTCCAAACAATTGAGAAGTGTGATTGTCAATCAGGTGAAGAATGGTGAATGTTACACGTGTATAAAGTGATTACTTTGACAGGTCATAAGCCCAGATTTCGATATTCTTCTTCACCTTTTTTGAGATGTCAAAATATAAGAATAATGCGGTTTTGAAAATAAATATATTTTTAATATTTCTGTTTCTTATAACTACAACGTATTATAATAAGGTTGGTTTTTCATATTGATATTATATTTAAATAGGCATATTTATTTGGCTGAACAGTTTGAGATGAAATGACCTGTCGATATTTTTTTTTCTCATATTGAAATGAAAATTTCTAGGTCATCGCACATATCCTTTGATATTTATTTCGTGTCAAAGACGCCTTGAAATTCATTAATATTTTGACAGCTCTTGTTCAGATCTCACGGTGGTTTATAAAATTGTCACAGCGGTGATGATTTTTAATTTCTTTGTAGATTGAATTTATATTTGCTTAAATATACAATATAAAAAAAAGAAAGCAACTACGATCTTACAAAAATTGACTCAAACCGACCTTTATATTTATACTTTGTCCACAAAAAGATATTCGATTTCTAAAAATCTTAACCTCGGAAGCTGAAAATTCAAACGTATAATTATTTCACTTCAAACATACTTTTTACTTTATTTAAATCTACTTTAAACTTTCTTAGCATTGATTTTTTCCATGTTTTCGTAATTATTTATGAAAATATAAAAAAATCAATGCCAATAAAGATCAAAGTAATAAAACAAACAAACAATTATTTTTTGTTTTGAATTAAACACTTGAATATACAACTTTAATGAGTTTTATTTAAATATACGACTTGTTTCAAAAACTTACAAATGTTTTCATCTTCTGGTAAAAATTAAATGTTTTAATTTTTACCAGAAGATGAGAACATTTATAAGTTTACGAAACTAGTCGTTTGTATAAATAAAACACATTAAAGTGGTATATTCAAGTGTTTAATTTTTTAAAAATAATCAACATGTCATTCCACAATGTTAATGCCGAATCAATAAATAACACTCAAAAACATTGAAAAAGAAAGAGGGCTTTAGTTTTTTGGGGCCTTTGGAGACTTTGGAGACTTTGAAAGGCTATGGTTTTTACGTAAAGATGGGTATTGAAAATTTTGTAAAATTTATTGCTTTTAAGTTCAGTTTTCTATCCTTTGATTGAAAATTATAATTATTAACCTGTTTTATACAAAGTAGTAAATTAAGATAAATTTAGAAGAAAAAATGTTATAATGTTAATAATATCTTAATGCGACTCTTGAGTTTTGAGACACCTTTCATTGCAAATTAATATTTTACGTAAGTTTGACGAAGACAAATTAATTAAATCAAGAACGACTTCCTCAGATGTAAGTTTCCTTTCATTAAAATTGACATTCTATGGAGTATTCTGAGACATTTTGGAATATTCCAAAAACGTAATAATACAAGAAACGTCACTCAATATTTGCAAGTTTTAACCTTTTTCCTCTAAGGTCAATATTTTTTATAAGACCTGAAAATACAGAATAAAATAATTAATTTGGAAAAGTATCTGCATTAGAGAAAAATATGATAAGTTGACATTTTCAATTTAACTATGAAAGCAAGCGTACTAAAGATGGCGGTTAACATAATGTAATAGTAGTAAAATACAAAATATTTTTATTATACTCGTATTTGAAGACTGCTTTTATCAAAAAAATAATGAGAAAAAAACATTGGATTGTAAAAAGGATGAATGAGAGTGATTTATTTCTCTAAATTCTGACTTGGTAATTTGATGAGATGATTACTTCCTACTCTTAGATTATATTTTACTTTTATATTCATTTGTCCGCCTCCGTAGTGTAATGGTCAGCACGCTCGGCTACCGTTCTGGAGGTCCCGGGTTCGATTCCCAAGGGGGGTAAAATAAATATAAGTGATTTTTTCAC
Source organism: Brachycentrus maculatus (assembly GCF_059751285.1). Lineage (NCBI taxonomy): Eukaryota > Metazoa > Arthropoda > Insecta > Trichoptera > Brachycentridae > Brachycentrus > Brachycentrus maculatus. The sequence goes on along the minus strand of NW_028282292.1, from coordinate 44,732 downwards.
TGTAATATGTATTCAATATTATTACCCTGGACTGGTACCTGAAGCGGAGGGCTGATCACCTTTCCTTCATGTGTAAACGATCAAGATAACACTGCGTTTATATGACCCAGTGCCCTATGCATCATTGGGGTGCGAATAAGGGTTTTTTATTATTATTTTTTATATTCATACAAACGTTATTTAAAATTTATTTTAATCTTTTATTTTTCCCTATTTCACATTTTTACGCTTTATTTTGTTTTTATGCCTATTTTAGTGTATTTTATTTTTACAGCTAATTAACGATTACTATTTTACGTTAATATTTGTAACTAGTTTCATACCATAGTATGTATTGCATTTATATACCTAGTCAATCGTTGTTTTTATAGGATATTTATTTAAGATATGTGATTTTTCACTCATGTAATTTTATCTTGCGCTGAACATGAAGCGGACAAAAATCACTTTGCTTTTATGCATTAAACGATACTGCGTATATTTATAACAAAAAATGAAAATCTATTAAAATATTGTAAAAAGTGATATTTTTTTAAAAATTAAACATTTCTTGTAAACCACATTATAGTTTTATTTTTATACCCGACTGGTTTAGAAAACTTACAGATGATTTCATCTACAGGTGAAAATTAAAACTTCCTTATATTTTTTAGTTTTAATTTTCATCTGTAGGTGAAAACATCTGTTAGTTTTCGAAACAAGTCGTGTTTAAAAATAAGCTCATTAAGTGGTTTATTACAAGTGTTTAATTAAAAAAATAATAATTAACATGTCATTTCACAAAGTTAATGCCGAATCAATAAATTGTAAATAGTATGTTTGTATCTACGTACAGTCGTAAAAAATGTCCGATAATGCTTTCGGTTTGCCTGCTTAGCTTTCTAAACTGGATTCACTTGACCATAGGTTTTTTTTTTTATACAGAAATCTTTTCTTCTACACCATTGCTCAAAGTTTAATGTATGAAGTACGACTACCCCTGTTACATTTTTCCGTTCCGGAGATTTTCTATAGTAAGAGGGGTGAAACGGAAAGCCCCTTTTTTATTATTTAAGTCGTGATGTTTCAAGTTCAACTGGGCACGAGTATGTATGACCAAGACCAGGCGACTTTTATTTTCGAAGCAAGAAGGCTAGCCCTAAATAAAGCTGGAATATTTACTCAGGGAAAAGCTTGATATATGAAAGGGTTTTCTTACGTAAGACGACAACCACGTGCATTTCTTACTTCAGTCGCAAGAACCTGACTTTTTGTTTGAAAAACCGTTGTTAAAACTGATCGTAATAATGATCAATTTCAGTCTTTGTCTTTATTGCTTATTCTCTTTCTTATTATCTTATCAATCAGAACATTTTTTGTTTCTTGAATGTTTTCCGCAGATACTTTGTGGTATATTTTATAATATCTTTATATAATTAATTAACTTTGTTTTCACCGCTTTTTTTTATTAATACAATTCAACCTACTGGTTTCAACAATACATTATCATCATAAGGGTTTATTTTAAATCAAAAACATTAAAAACATTGTTTTCCACCTCTTCCGACACACTGCCATACGCATCACTTCAACAACTGGTGATCAACTGGTTCAACAACAGCTTAGGTCAGTCAATCTAGCGGGGTTTAATGTTCTTCTCTTCTATTTTATTGTCATCATTGCTGAGGGTCATGATCGTCCTCTCTCTTTTGGCTGAAAACATTTTTACAACATTTTGAGTGTGTCTAAATACTTATAAATAAAAAATCTGGATTATCTCTAATAACAGGAGTTATTTTCATATTATTTTTTAACATCTTATCAAAGATGAAGAAGAATATGGAAGTCTGGGCATGACTGATGGAATAACTGTGGACACAAATAACTGTGGACGGTAAAAAAAATGGACTTACCAAATCAAGGCTGCCAGTACATCAGTGGTTGGTGCAATGTAAATAACAGTGTAAAAAGGCGGAGAAAAACTATACAAAATGTTTTCATATTATTTTTAGACGTCTCATCAAATATGAAGAAGAATATGGAAGTCTGGGCCTGTACGGGGCTGACGATCGTCATAGCCTGGTTTAAGTGATCACTTTACACACGTGTAACATTCACCAATTCTACCCATTATTGACAACCACACTACTCAAATTCTTGGAAGTTCTATAAATATGAACCACTTTAGAAACCCTGTTCTTGAATCACAAGAACTTCACAAGAGACATCTATTGATAAAATTATTATGAAAATAAGCTTTTTATTGAGCAAAAACTTTTTTATTGGTATATGAGGTCCGAATCCTAGATTAAAATAACATACATGAAAAAAGAAAGAAAATATCATTTTCATTTTTATTATGCTAGCTTATAATTTGACCAGTTAATTTATTTACAACATTTTGAGTGTGTCCAAATACTTGGATTTTTCTAGATTTGTTAAAAAGTATTTGGACACACTCAAAATGTTGTAAAAATGATTATTTGTTACATTGTTTGAAAACGTGACGTGTTTTCTTTCTACAGTCACTATAGTAGCATTTTGCGAGTATTTTTAATTTTTTAAAAAACATTTTAGCAGCAATTTTAATGTTGTTATTTTAATACCCCATATGAGGGTTTAATTAAGGAGACAGTCAAGGTTTTGACAAACCAACATTATAGTTTTCTTTTCTAAAATTCTCAATGATAAGATTCTTGAAATTATAATACCTCGATATTCTAAAATTCTGTCAACTAGAAATTTAGATAATATTATGCCGATTCAAGAGATTATCTTATCCACTAAGAACATAGTTCTCTGCCAACTCCAGATGAATTATATTGAAATTTATGCACAGATTTACCATGCATATACGACTCTCGACCATAATCCAAACAACAGCTCTCATGGGTTCATCATCGTCATTGTATATTTTCGCTGTCTTAAATATTATATAAATTTACTATTGAATATTTGAATATTATGCTACATAATAAAAACTATATTTTTTTATTTAAAAAAAGGAAAATATTTGTGTTTTTATTATTTACAAAAATACCTCAGTTTCATACAATTTCTATGAGCCTAAGCGGTTCGTTTTAAGATATAGGTATCAAATTGTGGTAGAGAGGGTTTGAGCCGAATAACTCTGACTCAAGGGTCCGCGACACTAACCACAGGACCACAACCCGACACTTATTAATTATGAAATAAGAACAACAAAATTTAGCAACTACCTGCTTTATCGTATTTGTTTCCTTAACATTTACTTTGTAACAAAAACATGGGATTTTCATGGTGTTTTTTTGAAACACGTTTAATTTATGTTATGTGTGTGTGTGTGTGTGTGTGTGTGTGTGTGTGTGTGTGTGTGTGTGTGTGTGTGTGTGTGTGTGTCTGTCTGTGTGTGTGTGTGTGTGTGATAATGAAATGAGAAATAAATTTAATAAAAACTTATAAATACGTACGTAAGTCCCGTAGGAATTCGATTTCTTACGTAAAGAATATCAGTGTATAATAGAATTTAAAGATGATGTATTCTGTGTGAAATTTAAGATTGAGTTACGGGAAATTTAAATTTAAGGTTAACAAAAGTTCTTTAAGTGATTGGGACATCGGCAGCATATGAATGACGATTAAATTACTTTTATTTTTCTGTTCAATTATATATACTACTGAAAATATGTATACGATTTGTAAATACATTGTTTATACACACATATATATTTATATATAATTTCAGGATTATCGATCAAACCCCGGAACAATCGATTAAAAATCGTATTCATATACGATTTTTCTATTCCAAAATGCAACACCAAGCAATTTCAGCAAAACTTCAAATATTTGGCAATCAAACATTTCAATAAACTCCCTAAAGAAATAAAAAAAATAGATGATATAAAAATCCTCAAGAAAAAAATTAAAGCTCTATACATTTAAATCTTTAAAAAAATATATTAAAAAAACTATTATATCTTTTATTATATAACATTAAACCACGAGTGTAAGTCCCTTTCCAAGCACAAGAGCACAGACTCTTTTATGGAGAGGCACAGCGAATCGAAATATAAAAGTTCTACATATGTATAAATGATTCAAATGTTATTATGTTATAAATAAAAATGTAAATATATTAAATGAATAAAAAAAAAAAAAAAAATATACACATTCCTTCTAGTCTCTAAACTATTGTAGCCAAGCATATCCTAGAGAAACTCGGTCGGGTATAGCCAAGGATTATACCAGTATTACTGTCGTTATCGATGTCATCAGACTTGTGGGAGACTGGACAAAATTCTGTGTTATATAGACAACAAGGTAGGGATTAAATCATGATTTTTTAAAAAAATATTCTGACTATGAATTTAAATGGAATGAATATAATTACTTAATAATAATTTTGGTAACGTTTTAAATGTGGTAGGATTTTAAAAAGTATGTTACATACATACCCGACGATTATTACGACTCCTGACCCGGCCGCTTTCAAGTATTTGACATACTTGTTTGTGCCAAGTTTTCCTCGGTCGTCCTCTGCTTCTTTTTCCAACTACATTCGCTCCATAAATTTGTTTAACCGTTTTTTCTTTACTCATACGCTTCACATGTCCAAACCATCTCAACACACCTTTCTTAATTTTATCGATAATGCTTATCTCAGCCTTACATTCTTTCCTTATTTCATCATTCGAACATCTATCAAACATCGTTTTGCCACACATTCGTCTGAGGGATCGCATTTCGACTGCATTCAGTCTGCTTTCATCCT
>NW_028282292.1:0-37500 GCF_059751285.1 Brachycentrus maculatus | reverse complement strand
TGTTATTTGATAAATATGAGAGTGAAAATTACTTTTATTCATTTTAACCCCCTGGGAATCAAACTCGGGGCCTCCAACATGGAAGCCAAATACGCTTACCACTACACTACGAAGGCAAATTCAAAAACTAGATATTCAAAGTTAAGAATATTGTATTGTGCTTCAATTGAAAAGATCAACTACGTATGAGTTCGTCAGAAATACAATAGTTAAAATTGGTAAGTTTATTTTTAAAATCACAAATATTTAGGTATTTTCACTCTTATTTTATTTGACTAGTGACCAGGTTTCATCATTACCGACTTCATCCGGTTAATGGAATTTTAAAATGTAATATACACAAAAAACAGGGCATGAAATCAATCAACCAAGCTTTTAGTAGTTTATTACAATAATAAATATATATAAAAAGATAAAAGAGATTTATGCAGGTTTTTTTTTTAATATAAATCTTTTTTGCAGGTGTATGTATATATATGTATGTATTGTATATCGTAGTCATACAGGAGAAAGTTATCAGGAGCATTTTTACAAAAACATTATTATTGAAAATTTGATACCTTACTAGCTTAATATTGCGCTTAAAAAAAATCCCAAAGAAATTTTCAACTTGGAAGTATAATATACTTATTGACTTATTTAAAATGACTTACTGCATAGGTGTTTATTTTCTTAGCAAAAGTCACTTAAATGGCATAAATAAATAAATAAATAAATATGACACAGAATTTTGTCCAGTCTCCCACTAGTCTGATGACGTCGATAACGACAATAATACTGGTATAATTCTTGGCTGTACCCGGCCGAGTTTCTCCAGGATATGCTTGGCTACAATAGTTTAGAAACTAGAAGGAATGTGTATTTGATTACGCATTTTTATCGATTGTTGCGCGGTATGATCGATAATCCTGAAATTATCCGGAGCATTGGTCTGTATGTTCCCGATAGTTACCTTAGACAGCATCGGCGTAGATTGTTTCACATTCCTATATACAGCACCAACCTGCCGATGGTTATGCCTGTAGGAAGAGCTACCTCTATGCTGAACAATATCACGCCGGATATTGATCTGTACCACGTGTCTGTATACGCTTGAAATGTTAGTTTGTTGTGTATATATAAATTATAATTGAATAAATTGAATTGAATACTCTATCTCTACTCAAATAATATAAAAGCGGGAAAAACCATAGGTCTGTATTTTTTTATATCAAATGCAGTTCCACTAAGAAATGTCAGTACAAAACTAATTATTATTTATTCTAGAAAACTTTGAGTGCGTCCAAATATTGTTCATAAATCTGGATTATCTCTAATTATAGGAGTTATTTTTCTTATTATTTTTTGACATCTCATCCAAGATAAAGAATATTAGATGAGATGTCAAAAAAAATATGAAAAATAAATCCTATACTTGGAGATAATCCAAATTTGTGAACAAATATTTGGACACACTCAAAATGTTGTAAATAAATTAACTGGTCAATTATAAGCTAAAATAATAAAAACGAAAATGATGTTTTCTGGCGTTTCTCATATATTTGATTATTATCCAGGATTCGGGCCTTACATACTAATATAAGAGTTTCTGCTCAGTAAAAAAGCTTCTTTAAATCTCACCAATAGATGTCTTTAGTGAAGGTCTAGTGATTCAAGAACAAGGTTTCTTAATTGGTTCAAATGTACAAAGAACTTCCAAGAATTTGAGTAGTGTGTTGTCAATAATGGGTAGAATTGGTGAATGTTACACGTGTGTAAAGTGATTACTTAAACCAGCCTATGACGGTCGTAAACCCCATAAATCTCCAGACTTCCACATTCTTCTTCATCTTTGATGAGGTGTCAAAAAATATAAGTATGTTAGTTTAATCCAGAATTTGATAGCGAAAATTTGGACACACTCAAAATATTGTATACAAAATATAAAGGTTTTTCTTCATTTTGAGAGTTTTGGAACTATGCGACTTACGTATAACCTTGGAATGCGTACGTGGCATGGTTTTAAATGACGACATTCCGTCTACAAAGAGAACAAGTGCGACGCACATATTTATAGCTTGAGAGTAACTTTTTCAGGAGCGGGAAATCTTAGAAGGAAAAAGATCGTTAAGGAACTGGTACACACGCACATAATAAGCATCTGAACTTCTTGAAACCCAGTTGAAGTAAAAAAAAACATTATAGTATAAGATTTTCCTTTTAAAATCAATATTTTCAGGCCTTTATCAAACAAAACAAATTCTTCTAAAACTTTATTCAAACAAAAAAGTCCCTGAACTAAGTTCATGTCAAGCTTTTTACTAAAAAAAATACAACTAAATATCATTTAAATATTTTAACAAACCATATTTTATATATTTTTTTGGCATTTCAACATAGATTCAAGAAGAATATGGAAGTCATTTACGGGGCTGGTATAAGTGATCATTTTGCACATATGTAACATTCGCCAATTATACCCATGATTGACAACCACACTACTCAAATTGTTGGAACTTCTATATATATTATTTATGATCCAATTTTGAAATATTGTACAAGAATCAATAGCATTTTCACTTCAGACATCTATTGATGAGACGAAGAATATTTTTAATTGATCAGAAACTTTTATATTTATACGAGTATGTGAGGTCCGAATCCCGGATTATAATCACATACACGAGAAAACCAGAAAATATCCTTTTCATTTCATTATTTTAGCTTATAATTTGACCAGATAATTTAACAACATTTTGCATGTATCCAAAACATGTTTAAAAATCTGGATTATTTCCAATTACAGAAATTATTTATCATATAATTTTTTGAAAAAAAAAATATATAAATACCTCCTATAATTGGAGATCATCCAGATTTGTGAACAAGTATTTGGACACACTCAAAATGTTGTTATCATATTTTATCATTTTGATGAATAATATAAATGCAGATTAAACATTGTTTCGTATAATTGATTTTGAATTTATAATAAAAATTAAATTTTTCCCTGAATAAAGGTGCCGGAATGCCGTTCCACTGCGTTACATGAAAAAGAAGCTAAAATTTCAACATAAATTTATACCGTTTATACTTACCGGACAAACCTAGATTTGTGAACAACCTCGAATTATTCTAATTCAGTATTAAGTTTTTTTGGAAATATATGCCTTCAATTTGATACGACAAATTTTCGTGTCACGCAAACATGACTATCATGTTGGTGTCACCCGTATAATTATGTAATGATATGACACCATTTAATTCTAAATTTCGGGTTCAACCCTCATATCGCTAATAAGAGGGTTGCTCAGAGTTAAAATGCTATTCATCAATTAATCATGGTCCTATTTAACACTATTTTTATGGAATCATATTAAATATACAAATATCACTCTTTGATATCTCAATTTATTTTTTTCTTTCACCCCTATTCGAATTTGTAATAGTGGTCGTGAGTTCTTGACAGAACCAAATAGGCATATAACAACGATTGAAGTTGTTTTTCGAGAGCCAAACTACATCTTCTTCTTCTTCTTCTTCTTCTTGTAGGCCTTGTGGCCTGTTTTTAAGAGGGATTAGCCTCCTGCGCTGTCGATTCCCAACTATCAATCCATCTTTTCGGTGGTCTGCCCGGGAGTCGTCTACCATACCTTTTTTATCTTTGTAAACATTTTTTTGCCTCTTCCACATTCATGCATGTCTTCATACATACCTGCCGATTATTTCAACTCCTGGCCCGGCCGCTTTCAAGTATTTGACATACCTAATTATGCCAAGTTTTCCCTAAATTGTTCTGCTCCCTTTTCCGACTACATTCGCCTCAAATTTATTTTACCGTTCTTTCCTCAGTCATTCGTTCCACATGACCATATCAACACAATTTAATATTATCGTTAACGCTTATCTCAGCCATGCATTCTCTCCTTATTTCACTATTCGAAAATCTATCAAACATCGTTTTCCCACACATTCGTCTGAGGTATCGCTTTTCATCTGCATACAATCTACTTTCATTCTTCTTTTACCAACTTAGCTTCCATACATTAGGTTAGAAACCAGGAAACTCAAACAAAACTCAAAACACAGTCAGGGACATTTTTTTAGTACGTTTTTTTGCATTTTTGGACTAAATAGATTATACTTAGTCCAAAAAAGCAAAAAAACGTACTTAAAATGTTCCTTACTATGTTTTAAGTTTAAAAAATAAGAAAAAAGTGAGCTAATTTCCCCCAACGGCGTTTAATTTAATGTTCCTAAGATCTCTGCCTTAAGTACGACCATAAGCTAGGGGTGAATATTGAATATTTAATCTCAAACCTCTTGACATTTGAATGCAGTAGCACTTTAAATAGCGACTAGACACGTACGTCTGCATCACCTCTCAGGACTCAGTTCTGCACCTCGATTGGACCGCAGGGACATAATCATCTAATATTCATGTTGACACCATCGAGAATCGCACGTCATAACACAGGTATGGCTAACCTTTTTGAGCCTGAGTGCCAATTTTTTTTTACAATTTATAAATATAATGTTTGTGTAATTTTAGAGTTTTAATTAGAGAAAACATTAAAACATCGAAACAAATAATTAAGTAAAATGGAGATAAACATGCATCAATATTTGTGTAACTTCAAAGTTTTAATATAAAGAAAACATTAAAACATTGAAAAAAATAGTTTAGTAAAATGGACATAAAAATGCATCAATGTTTGTGTAATTTCAGAGTTTTAATATACAGGAAACATTAAAACATCAAAAAAAAATTAATTAAGTACTTATTCAAAGTAAAATAAAAGTAATGAAAAAAGTGAATTACCCTTAAAACTTCATTATTATTGGGATTTTTGTTTGTTGGATGCTAGATGCCAAATTTTTCATATCGAGTTCATGACTTGTAGCTTTTAATATAATACAAGCAGTATGTAGTAGGTACTTACTTTCGTCTGTAAGTCTAATTGTGTATAATCTCTTTAATTTTTTTCTCTTATTTCGAATGCCATTCAAAAACTCACTAATTCTTTACTCCCATTAATTCCTCTCCTTTCCTTCTCCTTCCAGCAAAATCTATTTTTATACCATATCCTTACCCTTTTACTCCCTGCCTCACACAGTCACACACACACACTCGTTTTGAATCGTTTAATTGGCTTTATTTTTATGAATGTAACTTTTTTTTATTATAAACTTTTAAAAAGGTAAGGCTGTACAATTCCCGAACAAATAAAATAATATAAAATAAATAAAATCGTTTGCCACCTATGGCACGCGTGCTATAGGTTCGCCATCCCTGTTATAACACATCCTTATCCAATAATGTATCTAAGGGTACTAGTATAGTGCAAACAATTTGAACAGCCATGATGCATTAGGTGTTCCTGGTTAAGCTATATTAAAAGGGTTGAATGCAAACTCGGTTTGCTTGTGTGTAAATCAAACATTTATGAGACTTTGTCCATTTCGAAAGAATTGAGCGAAAACGTTAAAGGTCTTCATCGTTTGTAACCGGGTTTTTCTAAAAATCCATCTTTATTTTGGACGTATTGTTCGTTAATGTCATCTGAAGAGGCTCATAACCAGTGACGTGAGTTTCATATAGGCATATAAGCAGTGCCTACCGCACTTGGTAAGAAAAAATGTAAATTTTGATGGTTAAGGAAAAGTACAAATAAGTTAATATACACATATATGGTACACACGAAAAATATTTAGAAACTATTTTCCCGTAATTCGTAAATCACATAATGGATGCAAATCACTTACTCAACTCATATAAACTCACATTATTACACCCAGTACCATAGTATGACTTAATAATGAAAAAGTTTGAAAATTTTGAAATCCAAAAACATTTAAATTCTAATAATAACTTAATAAATAATATTTATTTAAACGAAATTCCTTACCTTTTCTTTCCATTTTCCTTTATTCTCAAACACCACCCCTTTCCTCACTCCCCTCCCCCTTACTTACCTCCCCACCCCTTCACGCTCACAGAAATTTAAACAAAAAGTTTTTTTACTGACATTTCTTGGTGGAACTGCACTATTATATTAAAATAACAACAATGTATTTTTTTTGTAACGATAATTATTTATACTGATGTTTATTTTCATCCATCTGTAGCTTCCGAAACAAGTCATTAAAATAAAAATAAGTCGTGTGGTAAAAAACAAGAGTTTTTATTAAAAATTTCTATCAAACATACTTTTCCCGCATATTCGTCTTTATACATATTTGGTAACAATAACAATCGGCGGGTATGTATGAGGAGATGCACGAACGTGGAAGAGGCGAAGAATGTTTGCAAGGACAGAGTGGTGTGGCGCTCTATTCTCTCTGCCTACCCCTGCGGGGAAGCGGCGTGATGGTTAGTTAGTTTTTTTTTGTTACATATTTGGTTCTGGTCATGATAATTGGTTAAAAGGAAAGAAGGTGAAGGGGAAGAACGCCAAGTTACAGGAGTGAAAAGATAGTGGAGGAGATGAGAGGGGATGGAGGGATGGATAGAGTTGATGAACTACGGGTAAAAGAAGGTCACGATCTACACTTTAAAGAATGTAATCAAAATAACGTCAATGAAGAAAAATACTACGACTTTCTTATAAAATGTTATAATAAAATATTTCCATAACGTAGACAAACAAAATTCATAAAAAAGCTTCTCACCAATAGATGTAACTAGTGAAAATTGTAATGATTCTTGTACAATGTTTAAAAATTGGATTATATATATATATATATATATATATATATATATATATATATATATATATATATATATATATATATATATATATATATATATATATATATATATATATATATATATATATATATATATATATATATATATATATATATATATATATATATATATATATATATATATATATATATATATATATATATATATATATAAAAATATATATTCGAGTCGGGAAGTTGTTCATCATTGGTAGAATTCATGAATGTTATATGTGTGCCTATGACGGTCGTGAATAAACGATAAAATGCTATATAAATTGTAAAGCTTGAGACATGAAATAATGTACTTTACCATTTAAACACGTTTTTATTTCAAATAAAATGTAAAACACACAATTTGATGGATCTTTTTCTTTTGAATAAATATAAATGTGTTTTTTCTTCAAAAGGAAATTTTATCGATGAAATAGGCGTATAAAATAGATACTTATTTGAAAAGGATATGGTAAACCTAATTTAGCCTTTGAGGCATTGTGTTTTGGTGACACGACAGACAACAAAACAAAGTATAATGTAAGAATACAGCATAACCAGGTCTACGAGTTTTAAGTAAAACAGGCATAAGTTAAAAAAAATACAGTTACCAAAAAGACATAAGTCAATAGCATATTTCCTAGTTGACTGAGCAAATTGTGGCATGTTTGATCAAAATAATGCAGTTTATAATTGCTTTCCCAGTAATAAAAATGTAGTAGCATGCAGTAGTTAGAGTGAAATAAATCAAATATCTCTTGCAGCTTCATGAAAAAAATACTTATTGTGAGAATAAATTAAAGATCACACATTTTGAATAATTTATAATAAAAAAATGTCGAAGTATTGACAAGTATAATATTCAGATTACAAAAATTATAATGAAGTTTATAACATTATTGAATTTAAAATGGTTTGGGTTTTGAATTATATTTGAATTAACATATCTCCTAGATGTATGGATGTGAAGGAGGCGAGGAATGTATGTCAGGACAGAAGAGTGTGGCGTTCCATCCTCTCTGCCTACCCCTGCGGAGAAACGGTGTGACTGTAGCAGTAGTAGTAGTAGTAGCATTTATTAAAGCTAATACTATTTATTTATGTTCATCAAACCTCCTCCCTTAGTTTTTCCTTCTACCTCCTAAACTCCTTTTTGATTTGCCTTCCTTACTTTCAACAAGAAAAATCTGCGATGTTGAAGATGTTGTGCGATGGGGAAGAGAAAGAAGACGTTTCTGGAGAAATCATGCGGGAAGAGCGAATTCGGATCGAGTGGTGAGGATAGCAGCGGACAGCAGCATAAGCGGATCAGACTCCCAGGAAGACCACCTAAACGATGGAGAGATAGTTATATCTTCCACCTCCCAGGAGCGGACCGGAGAATGACAGGACATAATCCCAAAAAAAGAAGAAGAAGACTATCATTAATTAGTTATACATGTTTTTTTTAATGTCCAAGTACTATCTGCCCTCTGATTGTAAACGTTAAGCTATATATGGTATATATGGTACGTCCGCCTCCGTAGTGTAATGGTCAGCACGCTCGGCTACCGTTCTGGAGGTCCTGGGTTCGATTCCCAGGGGGGGTAAAATAAATATAAGTGATTTTTTCACTGTAATATTTATTTAATATTACTCTGGACTGGTACCTGAAGCGGAGGGCTGGTCACCTTTCCTTCATGTGTATACGATCAAGATAACACTGCGTTTATATGAAGCAGTGCCCATGCACCATTTGGTGCGGATAAGGGTTTTTATTATTATTTTTATATTTGGTATCAAACGTTTTGACTTTGTTTTAGGTTGGTTGAAAGATATTGCTTTTTATCAATCAGCCCACCAATGTACTTATTTATTTTCTATACATGAAGTTTAAATAAATAAATGAATATTATTTATATTTGAAGCACTAACTTTGTGATTTTCCATTTTATAATTCAAATGTAACTTTGTTTTAAAATCACTATAAATATTTTATTATAACTTAATTATAATGTCTACCGGTTTCGAAGCTAACCGCTTCTTTATCAAAAATCAGTCTTGATAAAGAAGCGGTTAGTTTCGAAACCAGTAGACATTATAATTAAGTTATATTTTAATTATAAAATAAATAAATATATCCTACCCTGCATTTTTACTACACATTTTTCATGAGGCGATATTTTGAAGCCTGGTTTCGTGGTTATATTACTTCTATACTTGCATTCTGCCTTTCATCCCTTGAGGGATTCAGGAGTCTGTAACTTTGTCAGACACAGACAGATAGCATTACATCTCCAAGGGACGGAGTGTATATTAAATTAATCTTGTGAGTTCAAACCAGGAGCGCAGAAGAAGAGAGATGTGAGGCGGTATATGTGAGACAAAAATGAAATATAATAACAGTATCGCAATTTTTCTTTCATGCGAAGTATAATTAAAATAAATAAATATTTTTTTTTGGGGTCAAGGGATCTTGCATTCCTTATGTCACTGCTACCATATTAGGTCTATTGTGACCTCGCTCTGCATTACAGCTCACTGCCAAGACCTACATGAGTCATGCAACTCACGACCTAAGTGGTAGGAGCTTCACCTTCTCGGAGTCTAGTAGAGGTCCTCCAAGGATGTGACTTCGTTTGTGAGCGAGTGCGTCACAATTGTAGAGAATGTGGATTGGCGTTTTGATATCCATTAAAACAAATTAATACATTAATACATTATACAAATTAGAACATTACAATAAATATAAAAAAATAAACAAAGGGTTTGTATTTTCACCTGTTGATGAGAATATCTCACTTGTAGTTCACGAAACTAGATGTTTTTACATGAATTTCCTCGAATGTGGTTGATAAGCATTTTTACAACCGTCGTTCTTCACCTTATCCACTCCAAAATGGTGCATAAGGCACCGTATTAACTTGATTAGCAACTGATTTCAGTGCACCATTTACTCTGTTCCCAGCATTCTTTCATTTTCTATATCCGCCTCCGTAGTGTAATGGTCAGCATGCTCGCCTACCGTTCTGGAGGTCCCGGGTTCGATTCCCAGGGGGGTTTAATAAATATAAGTGATTTTTTCACTCTAATATTTATTCAATATTACACTGGACTGGTACCTGAAGTGGAGGGCTGATCATCTTTCCTTCATGTGTAATCGATCGAGATAACACTGCAGTATATATGAAGCAGTGCCCTATGCACCATTGGGGTGCGGTAAGGGATTTATTACATTATATTTATTTATTTTCCTCATAACTTTGATTTGCTGTTCTCCTTTACTCATTCATTCCACATGTCCAAACTATCTCAACACACCTTTAATTGTATTTCAAATGCTTAACTCAGCCCTGCATTCCTCCTTTTTTACAAATTAAAACATCTCTTTTCCGCACATTCATCTGCAAATAAGTATAGTGAAAATGCTGGAGATCGCATGTCGACAGCATTCAGACGTTTTTTCCTTTTTTTGCTAAATCAATAAATAATATTCAGTATTGCTTGCTACCATTTCTCTACCTTGACAATTTTAAAATTCAGTGCTGTATTTTTGGACATATTGCAAAATAGAACCTAACAAAATGGACACAATTTTTTAAAATTGAGAGAGAGATTAAAATAGAGAGGCGTCGGAAGACCTCAAAAAAAGATGGTCCACCGACATTGCCACTGTGTGCAATAGAAACTGGATGCAAACAGCAACCGACCAAAGGAAATGGAAGGATACGGAACAGGCCTTAATCTTGCAGTGGAGAACAGAAAGTTTACGTTTAAACATATTGCTCACTCCTTTCAAGAACGTCATAAATCAAAAATAGTCAATTTTCAGTTAAGCATGTTTTCGAAATGCCCAGAAAATGTTCTATATCCCAGCAAAAGAGGCATATTTTTAGCTTAACATTTACCCGCTACAGGGCAGAAAGTGTTGTTTTTTCATTTTGAAGAAAAGGTATTTTTTAATTATTTTTTTTTAAATATACTTAATATTTTTGAAATGGAAAAAAAATCAGGTTTTACTTAAAAAGATCTGTTGCACAGTTCAATACGGGCTTGATATTTATTTATAAAACATTGTCTTATATTTTTAAACTTATAAAACGTTTTCCTAAAAAATCACTTTTTTTGATTTGTGACGTTCTTGAAAGGAGTGAGCAATATGTTATAATACTTAATAATTTTTATGTAAGTAAACGCACTGCAGACTCAAAGCAATAACGTCTTGGAATATACAAAAACCCACGTACAGTTATAGGTACCTACGTATGCATTCTAAACTACCATTTTGCTCCGATTCTAAGCCGAGACTGTAATTGCGTTGCGTTTCCTTAAATATACGGATGTGTGCATCGCGGGTAAGGGCAATCTCAACCCTTACAACTCTTATGTCAAGTGTGGCTTGACATCGTATTTATTACGCCAACTCTGTCGAGTTTGGCTCGACATTATATAGCCCAATATACAGCGCACTTTCTTGCATGCAAGCCTGTAAAATAGACTTTGCGGGTCTGTTTTAATTTTCTTTGTGGGTTGTTCCTTCAAAATAAAATCTGAAATAGATCAAAGTTTTATTAATTAATTCAGCAGTCACTTAGTGGTAAAATTTATCATTTTTTAAATTTAAGTTTACCCAGTAAATACCACTATTTCTTAGAATCTATTGTGACACTTGTTTCCATACATCCCGCACCATATTGTGTTGAAAGTGATGCGGAATACACCGAAACACGCATCACAAAATAATTTATTATTTTGAGAAAAAGTGGTATTTACTAAGTATAACTTAGTAAATACTACAAAATATTAATGCACACTCTACAATGTTCTAATAAAAAAACATTTCGCTAACTCCTTATAAGAAAGTCATAAATAAAAAATTGTCAATTTTCAGTTGTGCATATTTTCGAATGCCCAGAAAGTGTACTATACCTATCCCAGCAAAAGAGCCATGTTTTTTCATTTTTAAGAAAAAGTATTGTTTAATTATTTTTTAAATATACTAAATATTTTTCTAATGGAGAAAAAACTGGGGTTTACCTAAAAAGATCTGTTGCAAAGTAAAAAGATCAATAAGTGGCTTGATATTTATTTTTAATATATTGTGATATATTTTTAAAGTTTAAAAACGTTGTCCTGAAAAATCAAATTTTTTGATTTATGACGTTTTTGAAAGGAGTAAGCGATATCTGATTAGTCTTTTTCATAATTTTTTTTTGTAAATAATTTAATTCAAAACGGTTTCAATAGAATATTACATTGTGTTTATACTTTGGTGACTGCTTTAGTTTTTCGAAATTCAATGTTTTAGATTAAATGAAAAAAAAATTTTTCCTGTAAAACAGGTTATAAACATATTTCAGCTGTCATAAATCGATATAACGACATCCTGGAAATAACTCCAAAAAAGTAAATTACTACAAATATTGAATTGATACCTTTTCCTCTTGCATAAAGTATTCTTTTTCATTTCCTCTCACGAAAATATATGTGGGATGAACAGTGACAGACACAAATAAAAACGTTGATGGAATGTTCCTGAAATTCCATACTGCAGTATGAATATTGAAATACATTCCAACCCGATGAGCAAATTGAAGCTAATATGCCAGTTATAGTCCTTTCATGCATAACGGCGCAGTTAGGTAAGTGGGAAAAGTACTACGAATTTATACCTATTACAATACACAATACAACACCCTGACCACAAAAACTCTTAAACGCGTTATTTAAACAAATAAATGCACTCACATTAAAGTCTTCTTCTTTATGTAGATCCTAGGGATCTGATTGTGCCTCCGCATGTCGTTCTTGGGATGTTGACTCCCAGCTGTCTTTCCATCTTTTTGGAGGTCTGCCTGGGGGTCTGCGTCTTTCAGGGTTACCTTGAAGGGCGATACGTGGAAGTCTGTCTTCTGACATTCTGTGTATATATATATTTATATATACTAAAAAGTAATGCCCTCATATATTATGTTCATTATTTTGTACTGTACGAGTATATTAGAACAAATGTTCATACAATAATAATCCTCTTTAAAATAACAACAACAAAAAATTGTTCACAACATTTTGAGTGTCCAAATACGTGTTCACAAATCTATTTTGTTACCGCTCAGGAGTAATTTTTTACATTTTTGACATTTCAACAAAGATCTATGATGAGATGTTAAAAAAGTAATAAAATAACTCACAAGCAAAGAAAATTCAGATTTGCGAAAAAGTATTAAGCTTAAAGCTCGCTTAAATATCATCCAATTTAAAGTGATTTGCCTAAACAAAATGCCAACATATTTATGACGTACAAGAAATTTAATAAAAAAATTGAAAAAAAAACACTTTAATTACAAAAAAGAATGTTAAATCAGTAAACGTATTTTCTCGAAAATAGAAACTCTAGCGGATATATAAAAACATTTAAAAAATAATTGAAAAACATATCCCCTTTCTCAATTATAATATCATTTGACATACGATACGCTCGTCTTTAAAAATGCTGCCTTCGTTTCGAAATAATTTCGGTTGTTGGGTTTTTCCAAATTGAGGTCTCGAAAAAGTGTTCGTACATAAATAATCATTTCGAAAATGACGCACATGTGACCGCGAAATTGTTTTGGAACTTAATCATTAACGAAGCTTTCATGAGCGATGAAAATATTTCCACGAATCACCCAACCTTTTAATTTTTTATATTGAAATTTTGAAGAGTGGTATTTTTAGATGGGTCAAATTGGGCCAGGAATGTATAATCATTTTCAACATTAATTTTGTTCCCCTTATCGATATTGAACGTATGCACAATATCAAAGCAGACTGACTTTAATGTCGTGAATCATAATCAAAATAAGTTTTAAGATTATTTTATTAAATGATTCGGAGTCACTTTTTGGTAAAATTTTACTTGGTAAATACCACAATACCACAAATAAATTATGGCACATATATTAATTCAAACGATGTTTGAAAATGACGCGGAACGCATCGAAGGACGTGTCACAATTGTTTTCAAGAAAAAGTAATATTGACCACTTTTTAATTTTTTATTATTATTATTGAAGGAATAACCCTCAAAGCCTCTATTAGAGGCTTGTCTGCAGGTAGGATACTAAGGATAGGAAAAGATAATACGAAAAATACGTCACAAACACCGGGACAAATAAATAAATAAATCTTTCTTTTATTTATTTCTCAGTTATTATTGTCATTTGCCAGTTTCGTAGATAGGCGTCTACCGAACTACGTCACGACGCTTGTCAAGCAAGTAAAACTTAAATAAAAAAATCTAGATTATTGATATCTTTTTGTTGTCCGTAGTATAGACGTTGGCATATTTGGCTACTTTGCTGGAGGTCCCAGGTTTATTCCTTGGAGGGTAAAAATAAGTATTAGTGATTTTTCAGTCTTACATATTTTAATATTACCCTGAACTGTACCTTAAGCGCAGGACTGATCACCCTGTCTTCAGAAAATAAATGACCAAACCAACATTAAATTAATTTGATGCAGTGTTATGGGCAGAATTGGAAACTTACTATAAGGGTAAAAAAATAATTAAAGATAATCAGAGAGTATTAGTGTATTTAACGATTAATATTACATTGCTTTTTAACAATGCAGTGCCCTATGCACCATTAAGCGCAGACATGGCTTAAAAAATGAATTATTAGTTTCCAAGCCAGAATAAAGGCCATCTCCAAATGTCATACATGCTTTTCTCATCTATATTTTTAATTGTTGAAGAAATATATGGTACATATGTAGGAAATAAATATTAACAAGTACCTACTCGCATTACATAATCAGTAGCTGAGTATAAACTGGCAACATTACAGTTGATGGTTTTATCCGTTATATAAGCTACGCTGTAGTTTAATTCTACTAAAAGCAACAAAGCTTGCTTGGTATATCTATATTACCGGTTTTATTTTCGATTCCCAAGCTTCGCCGCAGTTTTAAACACTGGGATAAAACAAATATTTTTTTACGAAAGTATTACAATAAAAAGTGATATCCAAGATAATCTTTTATTTACAATAAGCGCTTAGAAGAGAAGATATTTTTCACCGATGATATATCTTAGCAAAAATACATTTTTTTCTCTAAGAATCGTTTTTTTTTTGTTTTATGATGTAGTAATTTTTTAAATTTAATTTTTATTTTTTAAATGTATTTTTTTTAGGAAAACCAACAGCTACAAATACATAACAATTATTTTATTTATTGTTTCGGCATTAACTTTGTAGTAAGACATGTTACAATGATTAAGGAAACACGTGTTTTTATACTACTTGAGTTTTATTAAAGACTACTTGTATTATTATTCAGATTATTATTACTGTTCAGTTATAATTCAGACCTGACGATGGAAGTTTAGCTTCCGACACTAGTAGTCTTTAATAAAACTTAAGTGGAATAAAAACAAGTGTTTCCGTAATCATCGTTTCAAAACAATTAACACAAAGCCAACAACAGGTTTTCTCAAATAGATACGTTATATATAAAAACATTCATTCGCAAACATACAGGCTCACACACATACGCTTACATAGACACACTTACACACACATACATACACGCACCCACATACACACATACACAAACATATGAACAATTAACTATTTTTCTGATTTTGTTTAAATGCTTTTTACATTATTTTTTGACATCTCATTAAAGATAAAGAAGAATATGGAAGTCTGGGCATTTACTGGCCTAACAACCGTCATAGGATGGTTTAAGTGATTACTTTTCACACGTGTAACATTTACAAATTCTAGCCATTATTGACAACCACACTACTCACATTCTTGGACGTTCTATATATATGAACCAACTTTGAAACGTTATTCTTGAATCACTAGAACTTCACTAGCGACATCTATTGGTGAGATGAAAAGAAGCTTTTTATTGAGCAGAAACTCTTTTATTAGTATGTGAGGTCCGAATCCTATTTGGACACACTTAAATTGTTGTGACAAGATACTAGCTGTATCCGACCATGTGTTGCTGTTGTTGGGTCTGGTTAACTAGAAAAGAAAGAAAATCAATGTACATAATTATAATTTGATGAATTCCACAATTCTTCTAAAGCAATGAAAACATTTTTTAAGTCTTTTTAATATAGGTGCAATCAAAAACATTGAAAATGGTATTTGACAGCCACTATCTAGGAGCACGCTGTTTGCTATGAGTATTTTTTTGTATTACGCGTTGTAGTACAAAAAAATAGTAGTTGAAGGATGACGATATAGACGTAAAGGATGCTAGGAATATAGTAAGGACAGAAAAGTAAGGCGTCCCATCCTCTATGCCTTACCTGCAGAGAAATGGCGTGATGGTAGTAGTAGTATTATGTTAATTGATTTATAAGAGCAGATATATTACATATATTTTTTTTAATTTCTAATTGAAAATTTAATAATATTTTTTTAAATCTGCCATTGGAAACAAAACACACTAAAAAAATAATGTTAAATAATCTCTCACAATAAAAAAACTGTCTAAACAAACATGCGCGTATTAATGGAACGCTGCAGTGTTAATACAGCGTGCTGAATCAAAATCACAATAAAATCCGTGAAATACCATAGAAGATTCGAGATTTTGAACAACGTCATAAATCAAAAATCGTCAATTTTCTCTTGTATTTGAAATGTCTAGAAAATGTTTTATATCCCAGCAAAAACGGCATATTTTTAACTTAATATTTACCCGCTACAGGGCAGAAAGTGTTGTTTTTGCATTTTTTTGTTTAATTATTTTTTTAAATATGGTAAATATTTTTCAAATGGATAAAAAACCTTCAGGTTTTACTTAAAAAGATCTGTTGCATAGTAAAAAGTTCAATAAGTGGCTTAATATTTATTTTAATTACATTATATAATATTTTTAAACTTTAAAAAAGGTTCTCCTGAAAAATCAAGTTTTTTGATTTATGACGTTCTTGAAAGGAGTAAACGATATATTGAACAAAACATTTATGGATTTTACACAAGTATAAATTAAAAATTTTTATTCTCTCATGCAAAATAAGTCTTAAAAATTGACTACTTAACAAATAAAGGCAACGATACCTTTTAGCTGAGTTAGTAACTTTTTACCTAGACGATAAGGATTCGTAGGTTCTGTTATATTAATTTCCCAAAAAGCCGTTGGATTTATTTAGAATTCAGGCACCCTTGTAAGTGCAGTGGAAGGATGCGCTGTATAATTTGGGAATAAATATCCCCTATCGAGGGTAAGAAGAGATCTAGATGAATAGGGTACAGCGGAATAGAAAAGAGAAGACTAAAGAGAAATGGTTTTGAGGTTTCCTTATGAATCGTTCTATGTCAGGGGAAGCCAATAGCGCGCAACCAAAATAGCCCATCTCAAAGTTAATAAAACGGAGTTTCGTCGAAATAAAAAGCACTATCTTTTGTCCTATAGAGATTTTGTGCAAAAACATTTTACTGCTTAAATACAGGGAGGCTAAACTTTATAGAGCTTTACAGAAACCTTTTTGATCGATTCGATTTTGTAAAATAATGTATTTGTATTTCACGTCAAAAGTTAAATAAGGTCCTTAATAACACTCTCCTTATCATTCATAGTTTTTATTTATGTAAAACCACTTATAAAGACTTATTTGTGACTACCGGTTTGGGAAAAATCATTCCATCATAGGGTCATTAAAAAATATTACGGTTTGACATTTGTACAAAAATAAAATTTTGTAATACAAATGAATAACAATGGGAATACTTAAAAAAGTGGACTCAAAGTTGATTTTTTTTATTATTTATTATTGGTATGTCTTTATGATTGCTTTACTTATTTTTATTTTTTCTAGATTATCCAAATAACGACTTTTATTTAAAAAACACGGTTATTAGATTGAATTCCACTTTATCTAAATATTTTATATGTGACGCGTTTTGTCTTATTAAGACGTTATCAAACACTCGAAAGTTTGATAATGTCTTAATTAAACGAAACGCGTCACATATCATATATTTAAATGAAGTAGAATTCGATCCAATAACCGTGTTTAATTTTGGATATGTTATCCAACAATTCAATATGGAATTCTATCAACTGTCTGCAGTTACAATAAATACTTTATTTAAAATACAAAATAAGGTCCCTAATATTTACATTACACAAAAATTACAACATTATTATTTAAATTTTTTGAAGTTAATTTTTATATCTTTTAATCGGTTTTCCTATTTTTTTATTAATATTTTATTGTATGGTATAATGTAAATACCATAAGAACCTTCGGGACTTGCAAATTAATCTTCAAGGCTTGGAATAAAAATTAATACAATATTTTGAGTGTGTTTAAATACTTATTTACAAATAAGGGGTTTCTCCATAAAGGAGTTATTTTTACATTTTGACAAGTGTTTGGACACACTTAAAATGTAGTGAAAGTCTATAACACTTACTTAATTTTTTATTTTATTTTATGTAAACTGTATTCCTTATCATCATTAATCTTATAACCAGTTTTTTTATATTTTATATGTGTATATATCATATGAACCTACGAAATATATGCCATATGAAAACATATCCTTAAGGTTTGGAATACAAATTAATATCTAGAATATTCTTCCACAGTCAAGTTGTATTAATAAAACATACTAATAAACGTGCGTATGTATGTTCATAAGTGCGTGCGTGAGCGCATTTGTGTGTGTGTGTGTGTGTGTGTGTGTGTGTGTGTGTGTGTGTGTGTGTGTGTGTGTGTGTGTGTGTGTGTGTGTGGCTTTACAAAAATAATTTAAAGATGCACCCATTACCTAATATTTTAAAAATAAGTGGGTTTTTACTTCCTATTTTTTATTTCTAAAACTAATGTATTGAATATTATGTGTCAATTCAAACACCCCCTGGCTAACGTTAAATAAACTTCATTGTTAAGAGCTATTAAATTTTTCAAACACCCTGTAAAAAGCCATTTTTGCCCGAATAAAATTGAGTGCGCTGAAATGGGGATGAATTTTTATAGGAAGATTGGAATTTGGAAGTTGGAATATGGTACATATTAAAACCAACCATGGACATTTTAGTTTTAAGACTATTTTAACGAGAAAAAATCTGGTATTTCTATAGTTGATGTAACTTTTTCTAACCCTTATCATCCCTTAAGCCATGCATAAGGTATCTTATTGACGCAGTTTTTGTCGATCGCTGACTAAAATAACGCAAGGTTGTGAATCTTATACTCCCGATTCTTGGATATATGTTAAGAGTTAGTCGATGAAATGAAGAAGAATAAGAAGATACTAAAGGAGAAGAAAAGGACAACAGGAAGCATATCTCGAGCAATCCGGGTTGTATACTTGTACTGGTACTTATAGCTTGTGTAAGTTGTACACTATAAATGCATGTAAGATATTAAAATAAATAAACTTTGAACCAATCCATTTTCAAAACTACGAAGAAAGTTGGAATCTATGGAAATACGAATTTTGGAATGTACATACTACGTAAATAATTATTTTTTCTGGCACTCTATTTCATATTCTAAATATGGCACTCTATTTATTCATACTTTACTTTTTGTAAACTGTTAGATTATTTAAGCGTTTGTGTTACGTTCTAATTGACGTTTATATTTTAATTTGAAAAATGTATTTACAATAAACAAAATGTGTATCTTACAGACTTACACATTTTATCTCGATAAATATGCAATACAAACATAAACACCCATGTATATATATATATATATATATATATATATATATATATATATATATATATATATATATACAAATATATATTTATATATATATATATATATATATATATATATATATATATATATATATATATATATATATATATATATATATATATATATATATATATATATATATATATATATATATATATATATATATATAAACATGTAGTGATAACTTTTATCACTCCCATCTTATTTAATACGAAAGCTTTTATGTAGGCTTTCAAAGGTCTTAATTATACCGTAGTTATGACAAAAGCTTTTTATACAATATAAGAAGTACCTACCGTATATTGTCAAATTTGAGCTTACCCGGATTTAAAATTAATTCATCCGGCTGTGTGGAGAGATCCGGAGTTAATTTATAGATTCACACCCTCAAGTTTAAGGGTGCATTCTTGTGTGAAATTTCTTAAGAGAAAGAAAGCTTGATCAAAAGCATGGGGTATGCTGTTGATTAAATCTTATCATGTGAGAGACATATTTATTGTCTCCGAATCGTTAGGAGAGGAATTCTAGTCTTTGGCGTTGAGTTAAGAAGCAAGTCTTTTAATACACAAATAATATATAAAATGATTATGAAATATTCTCGAAGGTGGTATGGACACTTGGAGCTAATCAATGGTGAATGGGAGAATAGTACGAAGACGACCAAAAAAGACATGGCACGACCATATCAATCAGAACCTAAAATCTAGTGGTATTAAAAGAATACGTAATTGGAGAATGACTATATGTTTGGAGGTAAAGGATGCTAGG
Organism: Brachycentrus maculatus; assembly: GCF_059751285.1. Lineage (NCBI taxonomy): Eukaryota > Metazoa > Arthropoda > Insecta > Trichoptera > Brachycentridae > Brachycentrus > Brachycentrus maculatus. Next base: position 17,306 of record NW_028282292.1, on the reverse strand, counting down.
AACATATGTCAGGACAGAAAAGTGTGGCATTTCATTCTCTCTGTCTACCCCTTGCAGAGAAACGGCGTGATAAGGGTAGTTGTAATAAGTTTATTGATTTACAAGGGCAGATTTATAAATTTTATTTATTTTTTTTTCTTAAGACTATTTGAAATCGACAATTTAGTAATAATTTTGTTAATGGTAGGTACTCAATCCAAAGCAAATCCTTATAAATACAGATATTTGCAAGTCTTTTTTTTTATAAATATATTACGGGTTTCAGGTATTTTTCTATATTATACTTTGTCAATTTACACAATATTTTTTTTAACAGGGGATTGAAGAAATATAAATAATGTCACAATATTATATAAAATTCAAATAACCCTAGAATGGTATCTAAAGTGTAGGGTTGTTCAACTTTTTTTCATATGTATAGCGATTAAGATTACATTTCTTATAAACGAAGCTATGCTGTATGCACTATCGGGTGCGGATAGGTGTTAAAAGAAAATGAAAATACTACAAATATGATGTTTGAATATATAAGAGAGGTATTTTTTTTTCCTAAATTATACTATTCCCAGCTTCACTGCCCCTCTTAAGATAATTATCACATTAGGTACGTTTTATTTGGTGATCCGGAATTATGTGAGGCTCGTGACTCGGGAAATAATGTGAATTTCTCTCAACTTTGCTTTGGGTTTACCACACTAGTAATTTCCGAATTTCCGACACAGTTGCGATATTTTTCTTCCGAAATATATGTCGTAAAGTAATTGTCGATTAACGCGTGAAATGTGTTTACTTTGTAAATTTGCTCCTCGAAGTTTTATCTTAAAATTTTTGTTTTTTTTTCTTCATACGCTAATCTTTTGAATATTCCTTATTTTATTTGACCTAGCTTAACTTAAGTCCGCCTCCGTAGTGTAATGGTCAGCACGCTCGGCTACCATTCCGGAGGTCCCGGGTTCGATTCCCAAGGGGGGTAAAATAAATATAAGTGATTTTATCACTATCATATTTATTCAATACCACCCTGGACTGGTACCTGAAGCAGAGGGCTGATCACCTTTCCTTCATGTGTAAACGATCAAGATAACACTGCGTTAATATGACACAGTGCCCTATGCACCATTGGGGTGCGGATAAGGGTTTTATTATTATTATTAATTTATACTTTTGATTAATAAACTATATATATTCAGCTATCTTTTGCTATGTCTACGATTGGTAAATGAAAAACAAAGATATCAGACAGCACACATTTCAAATTTATTTCATTACAATGCTTGTGGGTGTACAATATTTCGACACGTATCAAGAAGCACGTTGTCCACCATGAGCAATGTTTAATATTGCATGTCTTTAACGTTGAGCTAACTCAGCCTATGAAAGGCCATCAACCATGTAAATATCCAGAGTTCCATATTCTTCTTTAAAGATATAAATAACTTCTATGACGATATAACGAGATTTGTGAACGAAGATTTGGGCACATCCAAAATTTTGAAGATGGTATGAATATTTAGCAAATTATAAAGTAGCCAATTTAAGTTAGAAAAATAATTGGGCCTTTTACGAAGATACTGCAATTTAAATTATTTTAGTTTAATCTTAGTTTTAATCAGACCCTAAAGATGGAATTAATAAAAAAATGTGACTATATAAGATAATCTTTTACTGGTATTTTATCTTTGAAAAAATCGTTTCGTGAAAGACCAATTTCTTCGAAACCTCAAAATTTTCCCCATATTAAATGTGAACAAAAGACATAATACTAATTGACTGTATTTAAATTCTTCTGAAAACTTCTTTCCAAATAAACTAAGCACTTCTTTTCCAGTTTTATCTTTCGACTTAAGACTAACTATGGACTTGAGAAAAGATAGACTTTTTTTTTAATAGTCATAAAAGTAAAAATAAATGTGACAGAAGAATAAGGTTATAAAAGTTATTTGTTATCAAATATCCTTAACGTTATTTAATGACAAGTTATTTCTATATACTAGTATTATAGTAATGAATGAACGGTAAGGACATTTTTGAATTTATGAATTTCGTGATTTTACAGTTGTTTTTGATCATCTGGACGTTGTTTATATTTATATGTATATATATATATATATATATATATATATATATATATATATATATATATATATATATATATATATATATATATATATATATATATATATATATATATATATATATATATATATATATATATATATATATATATATATATATATATATATATATATATATATATATATATATATATATATATATGAATATATATATTTATATTATATATATATATATATATATATATATATATATATATATATATATATATATATATATATATATATATATATATATATATATATATATATGTGTGTATAAACATTCAAATACATATATATCTTTTTTAAGTAAATTTTAAAATAAAACCACATTTTTTATCCATTTACAGTAAAATAATTAAAATCGAAGAATTTTTAACGCAAAATGTAAATTAAATAATCTAATTCATTAAATATTGTACTTATCCTCACTCAATGGTGCATGAGGCACTGCATCATAATGACGTAGTGTTTCTTTTTTCTCAACTAACATGAAGGTTGCGTATTCAATCCTGCGCCTCAGGTATCAGCCTTACCATTTCACTACCGTGGCAAACATTTTAAACGTTGTCCTGAAATTTCTGCCACTGCACAAATATTCAACAACACCTAATGTTACTTCAAGACTCGCTGATTTATGGAATAGCTCGAGACTGAAAGTCTGTATACTTTACTAATACCACGGAACTTGCGAATATTGTTCTTAGTATTTCATATTAGGAGCGGGAATTTGAAGGAATTATTTAAGATGCAAATACCTACATACATGTACACAGACAACGCAGCCAATCATATTAATGTTCTTAATTTAATTCTAGAAGCTCTGAACGTCTTCATTATTAGCGGATCATTTGTGAGACCATTATTTTTCCGAACATCTTGCAGTTCCTGGCGCGCTGAGAAGTACCTATCTGAAGAGAGTCTGGCAGTGACGTCACATTAATTATGGCCAATAAGAGACCACCAAACCTTCCTTGCTTTACGCCCCGTCCCCAGCGTATCTTGGCCTCAGACAGCTGAATAACGATTAGAGAAATTCTTTAGATAGCTATAAATCTACAGTTTCAACTCTTATACGTATTCTTCAGGCTTATATAAGCGGAATCTAGTTATCACAGAACATACTTTTATTTACGTATTATAATTATAAATAGTAATATGATATTTTATATAATACTTTATTTATTTTATAATTAAAATGTTGCTTTGTTTTTAAATCACCGTAAATATTTTATCATAACTTAATTATAATGTTTCCCGGTTTTGAAGCTAACCGCTTCTTTATCAAGACTTATACATGATTAATACTAAAAAAACTATCTACTAAACAGAATTCAAAATATTTTGGCCGCTAGGTTAAAGAACTTGGGTAGATATCAAGTGGATTTATTTTTTGTGTTGATTAGCAGTCACAGTCGAAAGGGATCAGGGATGTTGAGTGATTGGAAACGTATTTAATAACAGACTTTTAGAAAAATCGTTAACTTGTGTTAAAAAATAGGGGAAAAAAATAAATAATGATAATGCACTCTATACATTTTTTTACTGCAAATATTTTATCACACCTCTCAAGGGTTTGTCTTAGAAAATCATTTCATACGTTAATTGCTTAGTATGTATTTTTTATTTATTTAATATAATTACATTTTTCATAAAATGTAAAACCGTTTCCATACATTTTTACTTAACACAATCTCATAATTTTAGCAGCGCTGAGCCCCTCCCAAAAAAGGAGACTGAGCTCTTGTGCTTGGAGAGGGATTTTTTCTTCTTTTTTAATTTGTTCATAGTATCATATTATACATTTAAAAAATACATTCATCCCAAATCTATAAGTGATAATATGGTATCGGTAAAACCTTCCAGCGGTTGTACGTGACAAAAAATTCCAAACGAGCATTACAGAAAACATTGCGGTGTAAATTGCATTCGGTAAAATTTCTAGAATACTCTACTTGAGCTCATTCAGGTTTACAAAGCTCTTATGTAGATTTTACGACTAGTATATGAATAAATTAATGAGAGGGTTTTACAATTTTATTTTTAATAATCGAAATATAAAAAAATAAACACTTTTATATTATTTTATATAATTATTATAAACACGAATAGTTTCGAGAACTGCACACGTAAAAATCCATAATTAAATTAATTTTTAAATTTAAATTTTTATGTTAATTTAGATAATGAATATCAAATTTATTAAAACTTAAATGTTTTTGATGTTTTTAATACTTTTAAAAATCTCGTTTTGTAATTCAAATAATACAGCTGAAATTTAAACAACTGTATTGTATTTAATCATAAAAAATATTTTTTCATTTTATTTTATTGATTTTATTGTTTGTTTTTTTTGACTACATACATAATTCATTTTTTATTTTTATACAGTTCAGAATATAGTTTATTTCTCCTTTTTTTTCACAGTTGTAAATGCATTTAACTCGACTCAACGCAAATTCTAAACAGATCCCATACAATATGTCTTCTAACTGTAATATCAAAAAAATAAAAAAATAACCTTTGGTTAGTGGCGGTATCTTTATTTACTCCATAATCAGCCATATTTCCAAATTTATTTATTTATTGTATTTACATAAAATTAAAAAAAAAAATGCAATATGGATATTTAATAATAAGGAGAATAGTGACGGTTTAAAGAGTGTATAAAATAGTCATTTAAGTCACCAAATGCTAAGTCGTGAGCCCTGGGATACTCAAACTTGCATCTTATTTTTTGATTTTTTTATTTATGTTTATTTACACAAATTTTATACATTTATTTAAAAAATGATTATGAACATAATTAATAAAATATTTTTTGCAGAGACCCACCAAGCCACCTTGTGTGTTTTGTCGGTGGAGTTCTTTTTACATACGTTTTTTTTTTTAAATTTTTTATATCTATTTTTACTTAATGTTCACATAAAAAGAGAAAAATGAAATAAAATACAAACTATATCACAAATTGTATTGAATCAATTCTTGATCATTTACCCTTTTCTTTATTTTGCCTTTGTTCCATATTTTATTTTTAACTCTAACTTCCGTCGGCAACAAATTAAAAATATTTGGAACGATATATTGAAGTGTTCGACTTCCACATTATTTATTGTTAATTCTTGGGACTGTCAAACCTTCGTTGTGGGTAAAACAATATAATGATAGATGCTTCATTTCAAGTTGAGACATGCATAATATTGTTATTTATTTTCGCCTACATCAGGATTAATATTTTATTTTATTATTTTTATTTTATTTTATTTATTCAGGAATTGTACAGCTTAGACATAAAAAATGATATTAAACAATAGTTACATTAACAATAATAAACAGTACATTATATTGACAAAAAATAGTTACGTTAAAAAAAAGCCAACTAAACAATTCCACAATTATGTTATAAAACTATTAAAAAACATTCAGAGATTAAACAAAAAACAGAAAAACAAAAAAGGGTATTATTTAAAATAATAGATTTAGCAGGAAGGAGAAGGAAAGGAGAGGAATTAATACGGGTGGTTAAAGGATTTTTTTTCTAGGTAAGAAGTTTCAAAATATATTTATAAATATACATATATACATATATATACGCATACATACACACATATATATACATATACATACATATACATATTCATTTTATATACAGAAAAAAAAAATTGTCATGCACCGTTCACCCCCCACCCATAACATAACTAGGTTATTGGTGGAGAGTAAACAGAGTATGACAACTTTCTACTAACCTCTTTTTTATTATAGCAACACGTTTAAATCATGAATAAAGAGCAGATGTGTATATATTTTTAATACTCATATTTGATAAATTGATTGTGTGAATATATGTCGGGAATGCTTAGTTCTCATACTGAGGAATTTCTCCCTTCACGTTTATCTATGCTATTGTATTCGCGTCAAGCGCCTGCGACGCGACGCCGACGCACGTCCATTCGTCGAACATTCCCTCACAGAAATTCGATTTAACCTTATCACGTACAGCTTGGGATCTTGTTATCACAATAAAACAATTCACCTTGTATTTTATGGGTGTCGCCGAAGGAACACTTAGAAAGTGTTTTGTTTTTTCTTCTTCAAAATATAAGTTGTAAAAATACAATCGATATATCGCTCACTCCTTTCAAGAACGTCATAAATTAAAAATCGTCAATTTTCCGTTGTGCATGTTTTAGGAATGCCCAGAAAATGTACTATATCCCAGCAAAAGAAGCATATTTTTAACTTAATATTTACCCGCTACAGGGTAGAAAATGTTGTTTTTGCATTTTGAAGAAAAGGTATTATTTAATTATTTTTTTAAACATACTAAATATTTTTCAAATGGAAAAAAAACCTTCAGATTTTACCTAAAAAGATCTGTTGCACAGTAAAAAGTTCAATAAATGGCTTGATATTTATTTTTAATACATTGTGTTATATTTTTAAACTTTAAAAACGTTATCCTGAAAAATCAAGTTTTTTGATTTATGACGTTCTTGAAAGGAGTGAGCGATATGGGTATTGTTCCTCCCAAATTGGTTATGCAATTTTTTTATTAATATTTCATTTAATTTCAATACTTACAACTTGGCCTAGAAAATGAATACGAATTGTTTTAACATTAAGAAGATTTAGAACAATATTTATTTTTTTCATGTGCCTTAAAATAAGTGCAGTTTTAAGATATTGTGTATTTTTTTAAATAATAATATGTTTTGAGAAATGTATTTCAAAAGAACAAAGAGACGCGATTCATTGTCTTTCATATGCTTACATTATTTTCCCCATCACACGTTACTGCTTTAAAATAGTATATTAAGGGTAGACGACCAATTATTTCGTGCTCGGATTTGATTATAGTGAGTGGGTGTAAATTTATCAAATATAAATTTGCTGCAAATTTGTAAGAGTGGTCGCACTTTGACTGTATTCGACGTACTTTCATCGTTTTTTGCCATATTCACACTCCTTTGTAATACATTAGAATTGGTACCAGTACATTCGTCCTTATATTTTTGTTTAGTTTTTATTTAACGAACAATTGTACCATTGAAGCAAAACACAGACACATAACATCAGCTCTAAGTTAGACACAACAATCGTCGGAAAGAATTGCTAATTACAGACATCAAAAAAACCCAGAAAAAAGTTTACAAATTTACATTAAAAAAACACAAGTCATTTGCGGTCAACTTAGTGATCACAGTTTATTGAATGCTTTTCTTTTTAATTCGGAAATCGGTTTTTAGGTAACCACCCTTCTTAAATAGAGTCGTTTCACCCTAAACTTGTTCGTCCTTTATCACGAATTTATTTTCGAAGTTAGACAAATGGAATAAAATAAGTTTTGCCTTCAAAACTTTCCAGTATTTAATCCAAAGTAAACGGTAAAGGAACTTTATAGTCTAGATGTCTTTATAAAATAATAGTGTCGCAAATTGAACGTAGTGAGTTTTTATATAAAAACAAATATAAGAAAAATAAACAGTTTACTTTTCCTTCACAAGGTATAAAACTTTTTTTTGGAGATAAAATATTATTTAGTTATAAATAAAATGTTTATATTTATTTTTTTAAGTTTTTGTTGTATCGATTGAATTTCTTTCGAGAATATAATATATCTTTAAATGAAAACACTATATGCACGTTTAATGCACGTTTAACCTCGGCTCGTAACGCATGTCTGTATTGAAAACTATAGTGCATGTTGGTCTTCGGGTCGACCAAAAATCACATGTGTTAGACATTTTGTGTAGTTTTGAGTGTGTAAATGGTGCTAAGGTGGTGAAGGGTAGTATTGTTTGCATGCCGTGTTAGTGATTGTCCTGACGAAGAGACGGGTACGTCTCGAAACCGGTAGACGTAAAAATCTCGGTGAGTGGTTATATACTAATTTATTAACATTTTTGTAAAAAAATAAATAAGTAAAAATGACTAACCACAAAGTAAATGCTTTAAATATTAATAATATTGAGAATAAAACACTATACATTACTTTTCATTAATATTTTACTCATTTACGTCGTGTTTTACACGTTATTACAAAAAAATAAAAAGTCATTAAAGATGTCTTTACTTAATGCTTAATCTTTTGTTTTTATTTTATTTTTTATATTTAACTAGACAGGACAACAACAACGCAAGAAACAAAGGAATAAAATAAATTAAAAATAACAAAAGGATTAAAAAAAATAGTAAATTTTTACTTTATCAATACTGGTCGAAAAGCAATATAAAATCGAACATAAATTTTTTGATAACTGTAAAAATGTAAACAGTAAAGCTTATAAAAAATATAAAAAAAAAATTATATTTGCATATTTTTTTTATTTTTGTCCAGTTTACAATATTTTTGTCCAAAAATATTTTACAATTGAAAAAAAAACAGTATATATTTTATTAATTGATTAATAGTAATTTATAAATGATTTATGCTATGAAGTTTAAAATTCGAAAACAAAAATAATTAATATATTTTGTTCTTGAATGTTTTTTTGCACACATTTTGTGGCACATTTTATAAAATAAAACATTGTTTTTAATAACTATTTTATTGGTATATTTTTTTCTCTAATCTGTTTCCACAAGAAACTTTTCATCGTCAGGGTAAAACATGTGCATGTTAAAAATATCTAAATACCTACGGTAATAAAAAAAAATATAAATTAAAAAATAAAAATGGATACATGTTACCACAAAGTGACTGTCAAGTCAATTAATGAAATAATTATTTTTAAAGAAACGCGATCTAATTTTCCAATTTCCGGGTATATTTTATATATTATAAGCGGTAAAAGTAAAAAGTCAACTACCTGGGTGTATCCAACTTCCTAATTAGAGTTCTTATTTCTCTCTTATAAATGTTCCTTAATTTCCTGTTAGTTGAAATTAACGAATTTTTTATTTGATCTTCATTAGTCGTAAGCGAATATTTAATAGTAATTACGTAGAACAAAAGCTGAATAGCAATGTCTCTCTTCTCTTCTCTTTTTTCTTCTCAATATACAACAGTATTCATTACAAAAATGTGGAATTATTTAATTGGCGTTTATCATTGTCAACTTTACTGTTTTTTATATTTTTTTATGTACGTTGTAAGTTGTATAATTTCCAAATAAATAAACAAAATATTGTTTATTTCAAGTCATTTGAAATAAAACGTTTACGTATATTTTCACTCATTTCAAACAAAAAGTATTCTTTTATATGATTTCATTTGATATAAAATTACTATATTATTTTGATTGATCTGATGCCAAAAATGTTATTTCATTTTTATTGAATACCAAAAAAAACGAATATTTGAAATATTTTTTTAATCATTTAATACTTTTACTTCAATCTTTTATGTAAAATCGTGTATAGAATAATAAGATAACGCTCTTTCTCTGCCTATCCCTATGCAGAAGTGGCGTGATGGTTAATAAGTTAGTTAAAAAAATATTTACTCATTTGTTAGCCATGGTATCTTGTGATGGCATTATTTATTTTTTTCTTATACTCATTGTGACCATTTATATAAAAATAAAACCAATATCTGTCGAACGCCTCAAAAAAATATTAGGAACAAACAAACAAACATTCATATCATACTTTTAAAAACAAGATTTTGCTGTAAAGCAAATTAAATATTTTTTTTTATTTTTCATTTTGTAACATTAATTTGTTAACTATATACGTATATAAACGACATTTAAATATATTTATACATCCATTAAAAAATTAAAGATATAATTAATAATTTTTTTATTGCTGGGACTTACCAAGCCATCTTGTATGTCTTGTCGGTGGAGTTCTTTTTATGTATGTGATTTTATTGAATGTATGCAAATTTTAAAGAAAAAACTTAAAATAAAAATATGTTTTTCAATATTCATTGTATTTACTCTTGATCATTTATCATCTATCCATTTCTTTAATTTGCGTTTGTTTCATATTTTAATTTAACCTGAATGTCTCTAAGAATGTACTAACTAGACTGCCAAACAAGCTTTTTAAACAAAAAAACTACCCTTACACTATCAAGTGCATTTAAATCAGTAATAATTATGAAAGGAATTTTATATTTCAGCTGAAGCTAAGCTCAGTACGACCACTAAAATCCACCCTGGCATGAAACCACTGAAACAGACTAGCACAGTTTTTACGCTTGCTTTAACACGGAATATGCAGCTTTAAAACTTATGTTGTATTATGACGTCAGTCTGCATTTCAGTAGCACGTGTTTTCATGCACAAACTGGTAAAAAGGCGGAATGTATAATTGAATTGAATAATTGAATTTTCATACGTATACAATTAGAAACAAGAATTACCACATTTAAGTTTGAAAGTGCCTCTGAAAGGCGAAACATTTGTCACAAATTTAATTTTTACATTTTTTAAATAATATAAGATAATACAATTAAGACTCTAAAAATCAGTGTATTTTGATATTTGATATATCGCTCACTCCTTTCAAGAACGTCATAAATAAAAAACCGTCAATTTTCAGTTGTGCATGTTTTCGGAATACTTAAAAAATATACGTGTAACAGTAGTTTTAAGAAATAGTGGTATTTACTAAGTAAAACATGAATTAAAAATGGATAAATTTTACCACAAAGTGACTGCCGAATCAATTAATGAAACTTTAAATACAATCATGTCAGCAGTCGGAATAATTAGCTGGTAATGTATGAGAAAATGCATGAATGTGGAAGAGGCGAGGATTGTTGAAAAGAGGAGTAAGTGAGGCACTATATTCTTTTTGCTTACCTCTGCAGGAAGAAGCGTGATGGTTGGTTGGTAAGTTAGTTTTTTAAGCATTTAATTCAGAATTTTAAAAAAATATATTAAAAAAATAAAAGAAGCATTGTTCTGATTGAATGAGGTTTTCATGAAAATGTTTTGAAAGCATAAACAAGTTATTGCTTCAGTCAATAAGAGTAAGTATGAAGATGAAATTACCCCTAGCTGAGATGATAGAGTAAGAGTTAATTGCCTGGGAAGAATGAAAATAACAGAAGCAAACAATATTTTTTTCTGAGATAACAAGAATATTTCATCTAAAAAATAATCCTCCATTAAATACAGAGGAAACAAGAGCACCGAACAAAATAAAAATCAATATTTAAAATTACGAATTAAAAATAACAAGATTTCTAAAGATTTCTCTGCCAAACAATTTTCATATTCTTTAGACCCAACGTTTTTCCAAAAGGGCTGGTAAATAACTTCTATGTGGCAAGAGCTACCCTAATGGAAAAATATCCCTGGCCAACCCCTTATCCACAAATTACACCCCCAAACGCTCGAAGGGACTTTTTGTGTTGAAGAAAAAAGGTTTCATTTAGAGGAGAAACATTTTCTGATGAATAGTAAAGGATAATAGGATTTTAATTACTTCAATGAGTCTTAAATGTTTTAGGAAGTGTATTTTATTATATCAATTTATTTATTTGTTAAGTATTTATTATAAAAGCTCGCCCGAACGACAAACAGTAAATGGTGAAAGCTCAACTCAGATGGATTTGTAAACAAAAATTTGTATATTTAGAGAACGAAAAAGTAAATGATCAATATTGGGCAAAAAATATAAAATATTTAACTTTCCTTATTTGAATTGGTGGTTTTAACATTTGTATTTCTTTTATTGTATATTAATATTAAAATGACTAGGGTATTTGAAAGACCCCGTAGTTTTTACGGAAATATTGTTTATAATAATAATGCGGAACTTGTGACAAATGAGATACAGCAAGTGGCAGATTTACAGACCGACTGCGCAAATTGTGTGGCGTTCTATTATCTTTTCCTACTCCTGCGGGAGGATAAATGTGTCGCCTACTTTCAAAATCCGCTTAAGTCGATTTCACAAGAAATGCAAAATTCTCATTATGTAACATTTATGTTTAAAAGATTGGTCTGTCTTTAGATAAAATATTATGAAATAGAGAACATACCCATTTTTTTAGAAATTCAAACAGTATTAAAAAAAAAACACAAGACACAAACTGATAATGACGTCATCTTAATTTTTGACCTATCCCCGCTCTCTGATTGGCCAATATGGGTCAGAAAGCAAGTTCCATGAATATAGCGGAATTTGAAATACAACGCTGTTGTATATACATATATATACATATATAAATATCGTGGGTGTACTAGCAATCAGTGTTAACTCGAAAATATGCGATTTTGACTTCATGATGCATATTATAAAGTTTTCAACTTTCTATAAACTGGCAATAGTAGGTTGTTTGAAATGTCATATATAGGTATGTGGATTTAAAAGTAAAGTCAACCTTAATTAAAAGCGGATATTTTATTCAGGCTTAAAGCATAAAATAACAGGAATTATTCAAACAGGGATTTTAGAGTTAAATTTTTTGCCAGTATTCCTACGATCTTTATTAAATATAAACATTTATAATATTGTTTTTACTATACCTGAAGCATTTTTCTGTATATGTAAATTAGTATATGCGTTATTAAAAATTGACAGTGATTACAAAGTTATATTGAACAAAAACAATTTCAGCTAAATGTTTCTGCTTTAAGTGACTTAGTAATGGAGGATATTGTTTGAGGAACTTTTAGTTGGCAACCCTGTTCGTACATCCGGAATCAATTTTACGTCGTGTCGGTCAGTGCGGGGCCTTCTGATTAACCGGAAATGGCCCATTTCAGTTGCCATTTTTCACCGTTTCCACAACCGCGCCGGATGTAAGCGGTGTCCCCCTAATAATAAGGAGAGTGGTTTGTTTTAAATTTGACAGTTTCGACGAGAGTTATATTCATGCATTATTCATTTGTGGACCTTAAATGTCCATTGATATGGGAAATTGGCCATTTGCGAATTAAGGATTCGGAATATCGAGTTTTGTTTGGTACAAAATGGTGGCCACCGATTGGTTCAATCGGAAAATAACTTAAGAAAAGCCTCGTGCATTTAATTTAATATGCAACCTATATGTAAAAAGGTTTTTTGTTGTTGATTTAATTTAAAATATTTTGATTTAAGTTTTACTAAGTATATACTAATTTTTCTTAAAATTCACTGTGACACGTGTATCGATGCATTTCGCATAATTTTCAAACACAGTTTGTGTATAAAAATGATGCGGAATGTATCGAAACACGTTTCACAGTAGATTTTAAGAAATAGTGGTATTTACTGAGTAAAATATTAATTAAAAATTGATAGATATTACCACAAAGTGACTGCCGAATCAATTAATAAAAAAAACGAATTATTTTAACTGTTTTGATAGCTTATTATATTTTTAATGTTATTTTTTTGAAACTCAAAATATATGAAGGAGAATGTAGAAGTCTGGGAATTTACGGGGTTTACGACCGTCATTAGATGGTTTAATTGATCACTTTACACACTTGTTACATTCACCATTACTACCCATGATTGACAACCACACTACTCAAATTCTTGTAACCTCTATATGTTGAATTTAAGTTTTGTACTGACTTTTCTTGGTGAAACTGCATTTTATATAATAGAACAAAACCTATTTATTGATTTAGGGTTTAATTTGTAGAACTCCACAGTAGATTTTAAGAAACTGATTGAAACCAAAATAAAAATGGATAGATTTTGCCACAATGTGACTGCGGAATCAATTAATGAAAAAATTAATTAAAATAGTTATTTTCCAAATAGGTAACTTCCTAATCGCTGTTCATAAATTTGGTTTCTATACAATGAAGTCTGCAATGGTATCAAACGTTTGACCAATAATACTAGTCTGTTTTTGGTTGGTTGGAAGATATAGCTTTTTAGCGATCAGCCCGCTTCTTCTTCTTCTTTTTCTTCTTTTTTTTTGTTGATTCTAGGGATCTGTTTGTGCCTCCGCATGTCGCTTTTGGGATATTGACTCCCAGTTGTCTTTCCGTCTTTTCGGATGTCTGCGGGGGGTTTACACCCTTCAGGGTTTCGATTCGTGGAAGTCTGTCTTCTGACATTGTGTTTGTATGTTCATTCCAGTATCGCCTTCGTTATTGTCCCCACCTCACGGTATCCTCCATCGTACACATGCTCCGGATGTCGGTTTTTCTTGCTTGGTCTCGCAATGTGTTTCCGGCTATGGATCGGAGTGTCTTTATCTCGAAGGTTCGAAGTCGAGATTTTGTTCTAGAAGTATCTGCTCTTGCCTCAATCCCATAAGTGGCTATTGGTCGAACACATGTTCTGTATATCTTCATTTTACTTTCTATTTCCATGTGTTTATTCCACCACACCGAGTTTCTGAGGCATCCTGATATGTACTGAAAATAAATAAGTACATAGGCCCGCCAATGTACTTATTTATTTTCAGTACATTAAGTTTAAATTAAAAAAATAATAATAAGGGAAAAAAATCATATTCCAGAGGCAGCATATTTCTAAGCTCTCAGCTAGTGTTATGAAGATAAGCCATCTAAAGCTGAATATAACGTGGAGGCAAAGAAATTATATCTCCCTTAATGTTTGGTGGATAATGGGGGTGAATTCGTATTGACAGGTTACTAATATTTTGCTGTAATTCATCTCACTCTCGATCTTACAGGACCATTATTTTTATATACACGATCATCCAAGACAATTAATGATGTGATCATAGCATTCAGTCAAAATGGACCGTAAATAAAATTACTTTGTCTTTACAGGACGGCTTTTTCTTTGAAAAATATCTAAATAACTTAAATGATAGTATTATTTTTCTACAACATTTTGACTGTAATCAAACGCTGGATCACAATTCAGGATTATTTTTCATATGATTTTTTTTATAGCTATACATAGATGAAGAAGAATATGAAAGTCTGGGTACGGGGCTTATGACCTCCATAGGATGGTTTAAGTGATCATTTTACACACGTGTAAGCTCAAAAATATCCTTTTCATTTCATTATTTTAGCTTATAATTTGATCAGTTAATTTATTAACAACATTTTGAGTGTGTCGTTTGAGTAGTCATGAAGAAGTTTAAAAGAGGTATTACACAAAGTGAACGATGTATGATAAGGAGAGTGATATTAGCTCCCCATAAGTTTACAATCATTTGAATATATAAAACATTAAAATTATAAATAAATAAAAACCTTGTGTTGACATTTTATTATTCCTAACTACCAAATTCCACCTTCCCATATGTAGTGCAAGACTGATCACCGAACCTTCATTTAATTGACGGTCAGGTTAACATAGTGACGATTTTATTCTGAGTTTATCTTATGATCCTACCAAGCGCGGATAGGGGTGAAAGAAGAAAAAAACTTAGCTAAGAATTAGACATTTTAAGATAAAGATAATGATTATCAATCTAGAGCAGCTCTTACGACGTCATTAGTTCCGGATAAGGGAAGGAAAAGAATTGATATCGTAAATACCCACATTTCTCAGTTTTCTAAAATACTAAACCTTGCAAGGAAGGGGTTATGTCAGATTGTATGGGCGCGTTTCCCGCTTGATTTTCTGGGATTAGTCGGGATTACGGAAAGACCCGAAGTGTGTCCGGGAAGACCCGATTCATCTCCAGGCGGGAAACTGACGATTGGCCGACTTACGATTCAGCGTGATTCGAGGATGAAGTTTCTAGAAGCAATGGAGGGCCATGTACTTATACAGAACTTGTGAACCTATTCATAAAGTTTATTTTATTAGATTTAAGTTTTGTAATGTCATTTCTTGGTAAAACTGCATTTTATAGACTATATCATCAAATTTTGTCCGCCTCCGTAGTGTAATGGTCTGCACGCTCGGATACCGTTCTGGAGGTCCCGAGTTCGATTCCCAAGGGGGTAAAAATAAATATGAGTGATTTTTTCACTGCAATATTTATTTAATATTACCATGGAGTGGTACGTGAAGCGGAGGGCTGATTTCACCTTTCCTTCATAAGTAAAACGATCATGATAATACTGCGTGCCTGAAGACACAGTGCCCTATGCACCATTGGGGTGCGGATAAGGGTTTTATAATTTTATTATTAATCATCAAATACATAGTTTACAATTACGACTGTATCAGTGTAAAGACTCGTTGATAAATCTGTTTTATCCCCTATTAGGAGTTGCGTTACGAGAGAATGTGTTGCGAGATTGATCGATATATCTCGGAGTTCCAAAAAAAATCAGGAGTGCGTTTTTTAATCATGGGTTGAATAGGCAAATCTCGCATGTGTGTAAAATGATAACTTAACCAGCTTGTCTAAAATACCTAGACTTCCATATTCTTCTTCATCTTTGTTCATCATGTCAAAGAAGTATAAAGATGTTTGTTTCTTCCAAAATCTGTGTATTTTTCAGAATAATTGATGTATTAAAATAATATTCATAAATGTACGCGAGAAGAACAAAGAGACGCAGTTCATCTACTTTTATTTTGTTTATAATATTGTCCCCACCACATGTAACTCCTTTAAAATCATATATAAGTGGTGGTGGACTAATTTTAGTGTGCTCAGATTAAATCACATTCAAAACGTGTATACGCCGCGCTCGCTCTGTTTTTATATTGGTGTCGCTTTGTTCTTCTCGCCCTTCTGTTTTGTAATTTTCGATATATTGGTGTAATTTTGTTATTTTCACATTTATAACTTTGTAATTTTTAATAAATAAAAGATTGTCTTCTGTTGTTCCAGTACCGTTAGCAGTAAAAATGTTCTTTTATTAAAGGCTAATTTAGTAACTTTGTCTTTATTGTTGTTTTATGAAGGTTACGTAAAGTACTACGAACTTTGTCTTATTAGTATTGTGACATGGTTTTGTCCGTAATTTTTGTAACATGTAACAATATGCTTATGGTATAAGAATAATTTCATCACGAATGTCAATAAATTCAACATACATATAAATATATATATATATATATATATATATATATATATATATATATATATATATATATATATATATATATATATATATATATATATATATTTATATATATATATATATATATATATATATATATATATATATATATATATATATATATATATATATATATATATATATATATATATATATATATATATATATATATATATATATATATATATATATATATATATATATATAGCGAGAGAATGACTAAGAAAATATATGTGGCGAATGTGAGAGGAAAAACAGAACGTGGACGACCGAAAAAGACTTGGCACGATCAGATCAATCAGAACCTAAAATCTGGCTGTGTCAAAAGTCTGCGTAATCGGAG